>NC_081804.1:10555321-10859071 GCF_963082965.1 Carassius carassius | reverse complement strand
ATGGTGTTGGTCAATGTGTCAGTCAAAATGATATGAAATGCTAAAGTAAAGAACATCACTCTTAAAGAGCTAATCGTTTCACTTGACTGTTAATGAAAGTGTCAACTTGGGTTGTTTTAAGAGCATGACACAAGCAAAATGTCACATGGATCTGACAAGCATCTGAATTCTGCCCCTTTAGACTTGGCATCTGCACAATCATGCTCTGAAAGAACTGTCCATAAATGCATTTCAAGATGCAAGGTGCCTTTGTGTCGAATAACATTTAATATATAAACATGCCAAAAAGAGATACACCAATAATACCATCTTGTGATAGGAGATGACCACAGAAAGCAAAGACATAATAAACAAAAAAAGTATATTTACAATACAGTAAGAGATGATGAAACATGCTAAAAATTTTAAAGAGAAATTAAAATGTTGTTTTTGTTTATTTAACCTCAGGTTGTTTCAAACCCATGTAAAACACAAAAGGAAATAGTTGAATATCAGGGTGGGTGAATTCAATACAGTGGAGCTATATTGTGACCCATTTTAACAAGGCACCCAAGAGTGTCAACAAACATTTCCACACAGCTTGCAGTATAATTTCCAAGATACATTTACCACATTTAGTCATGATTTTCCAAGTAAACTTTACCACGAGCTATTGTATTGAATTCATACTACAATGTGACTTTTTGCACTCTTTTGTAACTTTTTCTTGTGAAGGCCATAGGGATACATTTTTTTGTTTTTAAAAATCTTCGTTCACTGAATTTTCCGAAAATTCATGTTCACTGTGAATGGGATAAAAACAGAATATAAATGTATTAGGCACTAATATTGCTAATAAGGTTCTGTCCATTTAAGACACTGTCACTTCTTTCCTCTCCTTTGGTATCCTGAGTAGAAATGTCCACACAGATCCATTTCTAGGAAAACCCTTCACCTGCTTAAAAGGTTTCCACATGTTCCCTGTGATGGTGTACTCCAGATTCATGGATCGGTTCAGCATGAACACAGAGTCTCCTCTCACTACAGCAGTGAACAGTGCCCCTTTGCCGCTGCCATAGTGCCCAGGCATTGACGTCCACTGTCCGGTTATGTTGTAGCAGTCCATCAAACAGTGCAGGAAGTCGTCTTGGGGGCCGTTACGAATAACGTAGAGGTTGTCCTTGTGGGCCACCATACAGTGTCCGTAGCTCTGGTGCTTCATAAGTGTACTCAGCAGAACCCACACATCCTGGTTTGGGATGTATTCATAGATTTCATTAGTCTCCATCGGTTTCCACACTGTAAAATCTAATAAGTTGGGCTTACTTAAAAAAAGCATGCAAACTGATTGCCTTGAAAAAACTAAGTAAAGTGAAATAGGAATAGTATGTTGTACTGACAAATGGTTAGTTAGTATAGTTAACTTACACAAGAGTTCTATTAACTAAAAAAGAACTGTAGGGGGTACTTGATCCTTTCATTTAGGTTTACTCATGACTTAGTACAGCTACTCACTGACTCCCAGAATGCATTGCGCAGAATAAATTATGCAGTTGCTTTGTTTTAAAGTTGTTGTTTTTATTTGCCAATTTTATTTGCTGTCTTGTGTCAGCAGTAGCACAACAAAAAGAGCAAATAAAATGGCTATTGTTACAATTAATGAAAATAAATTAAATTTAATTGTTACCATTGTTGTGATTCACGTGATGAATGTTTAGTCTGTGTGTGACTTCAGCATATTACCACTCACTATTTAAGGATTATATAAAAAGCATATCAGGGTATTTATGAAAAATAAAATCTCAAAAAGGTCATTTTTAAACACACACAAAAAAATGCTTTAATTAAATAATAGGTGATTTTATGAAAACAACCTATTTATTACTTTTCTTTGAAATCAAAGAACTCTGATTTCATGATGCATTTCTCCATTAATAGAGACAAAATTATAGTAACATAAATGAAGTTTCAAGTGCCCAACCAAAGGGAACGCTTATCACTATAATGGTGAGCTAAAAAAAAAAAAAAAAACGGCAATTAGCAACATATTAGTGCACTGCTGCCTCTCACTGGTTTATTAATGTCATTGGTTCCTTTGTGGCTACTTGAATATTTTAAGTAAGTGTCACCCAAAACAGTAAGTAAATTGTTTTATTTGCCTTGAAAGTAGCTGAAACTTAATAAAACCTAGTAAGTATAATGACTAAGTAAAGGTAACTAATTAAATCTAAGTAAGGTAAACTATTGGATTTTACAGTGCACGGACACACAAAGATTTGGCTCATAGCTTTGGTGCATGCGACTCCAGCGACCTGTCGAGGTAAGGTGCTGTGAATGTCCACTCCTTTGAGACAGCGTTATATATATCAACTGATATGGTGGTTCTTCCAGACTCTCCTCCAATGGCATAGGACTTGGTAGCAAACTCCAGGTATTGGTGACAACAACATAGCAAAAGCTAGCATCAACAGGCCTCTTGTCAACACCATGCACACCTCCGCCAATGTAGAGTTGGTTGTCCAAAACGGTTAAAGCAACCAGAGAGGTGCTGGCCTCCATTGGCAAGGCAGTGAGAACCTTCCATTCTTCATCATCCTCATCAAGGTAGCATATAGTCCTTTTGTGAGGAGTTTGTTCAAGAGGAAGCTCATCCACAGAGCAAGTGTGAACCTACAGCCATAAATGCACTAGGAACCAGAGACTCCACATGTTCGGCCAACTCCTGAGGAAGTTTCTTCAAGTCCTCTTGCATGTCACGGTGCACATTCCGGATGAACTGAGCTGACATCTTGTGGAGTCCCAATAAGCCATAGGTGGCTGAAACTTGGTACATGAGTAGACAGTTGTTGGAGTTGAGAAGATCCTGAAGATGCTTTGCAAGAGATTCGGCCTGGAAGAAAGCTGCACATTCAATGGCTTATAAAATCTCCTCGTCATTCAGAATGGGTCTCTTACCACTGGCCACAGACAGCATCATTAGGAACCCTTGAGCTTTAAAGTTCCTCACGTGAATCTCTTCTTGATGGCACTCTAGCTTCCCCGATCTGTAAAGTGCCCTGAAGTATTCGCATTCTCCTAACAGTAGAGACTTGTTTGTTTCAAAGACACTGTCTCCAACTCTTACCTTGACAATGTCCATGTCTAGCAGCCTGATTGATAATTTGTCTTGTGCTCTTAGTTCATAAATACTCGCCATTGGTGAAAACCAATAAAGTATCTTCTTTTGAAGTAGACTTTGAGCTTTGTGACTTTGCAGATCTTTTTTATGCTCAAGCATCTCTGTATTACTGAACTAATGAATTAAAATCAAGTTAACTTTGCTATTGTTAGTCCATCTTGAACTATTCATTAGAATAGTTGAACATTATTGTTTTGTTGAGGTTTAGTTCTCTATCACAGTAGATCAGACAGAACAGAATACATCCCAACATGGGTCCACTCTCTGCTTTAATAAAAGGTAATTAACCCTCCTGCAGTGCAAGTTATGAGGTAATTGCAGGTCAGTGTTCATGCTGCAAGGCTTTCATATCTCTGTGAGAGATCAACCTGGGTTACCCAGAGTGCTCAGATTAATTTCTACTCACACCTAGACACAGGGGCTCGGCAGGCGCCCTCATAGCGTTGCTATGGAAACCGTACCGTCTGACTCTACCTTGTCTGTCTTGATTATCAAGAAATCAACCCCAGTTTACCTAAACGCTTGTAGCACTAATAGTGTCTGCATGACTGTTGAACTTTGACACACACACACACACACACACACACACACACGGGATGCTGAGTATAACCACACTCACGTGTCTTAGTCCTTCACGGCTGCTTGAAATTGATTTTATCACTTTAAATGGCCACACGTGATGAGGACAGTGGAGACGCTTGAACTATGTGACCTTCGTTACTCATTCAACTATTGGTGATGAAAATGATTTATAGAATGGACAAGTTTGGCTGCAAAAGACACTATTAGAATCACAGTCTAACAACACGTGCTTCAAATAATGTGAGCAAAAAGCATATTAGTAAAACAAAGGGAACAGCTTGATTTCTAACCATAACAAGTGAAAAGGTCAGCATGTGTTTATGTTCCCCATGCTGTGTCATGGTGAGCCATGTGCTGGACCATGTGATCTCTTTGTTTTGATCATGTGATGGCAAATCCAGCGGGAGTAGGGCTAGGTAACAGGCTTTGAGCAGGATTGTGTTCAGTGTTGTAACCTCATTGTGTAAATTGGCTATTATGAAAGCCTGCAGCGAATGTACCGGACAGATCCAGATATTTTTTAATTCTGCTGTTTATTCCCCTTTTCTCTCAGTGGAGTCACATGTACAAGAATTAAAGGGATATTTCACACAAAAATAAACATTATGTCATCATTTACTAACCCTTATGTTTTTCCTAACCGTATGACTTACTGTCTTCTGTGGGACACAAAAGAAGATATTTGGAAGAATGTGCAGGTTGCACTTATTCATGCAATTTCAAAACATGAGGAGCTTTCAAACTTTCAAACTGCATAAACAAGGTCCATTTGACTTTTTGGATTGGTTTAAAAAGCCATTACATTCAGAAATAAAATCATATAGGTTTGGAAAAACATGTTCAATTCAGATCTAATCAAGTTTATTTGTAAGTGCTTTTTATGATACAGATCATTGCAAACCAACTTTACAGAAAATTAAGTTTCTACAATATTTAGAATATTTAGTAGTAGCTTATATATAACATATTGGTTATAATGTTGGTGATAAGTTTCATTTTTGAGTGAACTACTGCTTTAAGTGTTGGAAACACAACTATTTTTTAGAGCAGTGCTACTATGCATTAAGTTTTATCTTTCTTTTTTACTCACAGCTTGTTTTATCTAATAAATAAGGAAGTGAGGGAGGCAACCTAAAGAAAAAAGCTTGAAATATCTTCTTTGTGGGGGGTTACAATAGCTGAGTCAGGCATCTCATTGAATCCTATAATTTTATCTGAGCGCGAAGGAAGTGAATGGAACTGTAGGAGTGAACTGAGAGAAGTGTGTCTGAGATCTTCAGAGAAAGAGAAAGGGGTGAAAAGGTCCAATCAAGCGTGTTGTGCAACCAGCTTGATGTTACAAAAGTACACTGACTGAAGTACAAAGAAATAAGATCAAAGAGTGACCAAAAACTCACCTCAATCAAAAATTAGAATTAGAAACCACATCTAAGGTTTTAAATAATGGAGCGTACACATCCAAAGAAAGCACAAGCTTAGAACACTTTAAAGGAAGTGTGTGGGAGGATATAAAGATAGAAGGTGAATCGCTCTATCAATATGAAAGATCGTGCGGTGTTGTTCCCAACCAAAGCACATGCTGGGACCTCCACAGGAACCAAACCACATCAAACTGTTGTGTCAGTTTGATTCCCAGCTGCATAAAGGAGTTTGTGACTTCCCCAGCCCACTACAAAGAGGGTGAATGCTCTGCCAACGGTAAAGAAGATGTGTAAATTCAGTCCACAACATCAAGACAAAGCACATTTAGCAGGGCACTTGAAACATGATGGCATGTGTTTCTGGCGTTCCCTATGAGTAACGCTGCCACCTGCTCTAGATCTAGTGTTTCTGGGCTCCTACAAAGTCAATACAGAATTTGACAGCCTCTTTACATTAGGTCTCTATGGCTGAACATTGTTTATGCAAGGTTCCTCTGAGGGTTAACTGTCTGTTCCTTACTCTAATTTTGCTCTTTTGTGAAATTACACCTCTTAAATGCTCAAGAGTTAATCATTCTAGCTTTATAATTAACGAAAGAAAGTCACAATCATGGACCCGGAATGACTGTGCTAATTCCTCCATTGATTAGCAGAGGAACAAAACAGTGGGTTGCTTTTTAATTGCCATCTGCTTGACTGCCATTTTGGAGTGACAAGCAGATGACAGTGGCTTCACAATAATGGTCAAAAAAATCAATGACCACCTCCCTCCCACCACTAAAGTTTCTAAACAGTTTCTATAAATACACCCCCCCCCCCCATTTAAATGATAAGTAAATAAATAAATATTTCCAATATATAATCAGAACTTAACTTTTAAGTTATAAAGTTATATTTTTCCCCCCACTGAAATTTAAATTAATAAAATAAAATTTCAAGTATATTGCCAGAACATGCATGCTTAAATTATACAAGTTTTTTTTCAAATATAAAAAAATCAATCCATCCATCAATCAAACAATCAATCAATCAATCAATCAATCAATCAATCAATCAATCAATCAATCAATCCCATTTTGATTATATTGCCAGAATTTACATGTGTAAAATCAGATTTTTCATTGCTTAAATCACTCTCTCTCTCTCTCTCTCTCTCTCTCTCTCTCTCTCTCTCTCTATATATATATATATATATATATATATATATAAAATTATAATATAAAACAAATACATACAATTTCAGTTATTGCAAGGACTTGCATAATTATAAAATCAGATTTTTTCACAAAAATGTGTGCAGGATTTACTTTAAAAATAATTCACCAAGTACATTTTACAATAATTACAAAAAAATGGTAAGCAACACATACAGAAAGAAATGTGAAATTTTGAAATTACAAGAGTAGTATGTAGTATGTTGTAAAACATGCTTAAAGGGTTAGTTCCCCGAAAAATGGAAATTAGGCCATAAATTACTCACCCTCACTCAAGTCATCCTAGGTGAATATTACTTTCTTCTTTCAGACGAATGCAGTCGGAGTTATATAAAAAATTGTCTTTGATCTTTCAAGCTGTTTAATGGCACTCAGTTGGTGTTGCACTGCATCGGTCCTTGAGAAGTTAAATAAAAAGCTCATCCATTAAAAAAAGTTTCTCACATGGTTCTGGGAGGTGAACAAAGTCCTCCTCTAGTGAATTGATGCATTTTTGTAAGAAAAATATCCATATTCAAAATGTTATAATCACTTTAATGTAGCTTACGCCAACAGTTGTACAGAGAAGTAGCTCCGGGTGGATGACGTATGAGGTCTGGATTGCACATGCACTGGTGAGTCTCGTGAAAACCAACGTTTGTTAACAGGGGCAAAGGAAAAGGCAAAGTTTCCTTACTTTAGCAAGGGAAAACCAGTCTCCTCTTGGCTTATATTGAATCCTCTGACATTCGTCATTACAAATCCTTGTTTTGTAAATTAGTGACCATTGTTTTGTTTTGATCTCTCTAATTAGTGACCAGTGTTTTGTTTTGATCTCTCCCCTGTGCTTCTGTGTTCGTCACTTCTGAGCCGCGAATGCACAAAGTCGACCTCCATACATCATTCCCCCAGAACTGCTTTAGTTTAAAACAGTGAGCGCATGCTAGATTAAAGTGATTATTATGTCTTAAATACGGTTATTTTTCTTACAAAAACGCCTTTATTCACTACAGGAGGCCTTCGTCCAGCCCCCGAAGCCATGTGAGATTTTTTTTATTAAGGATGGCGCTTTTTATTTCACTTCTTTTGGACTGAAGCACTGCAACACCCACTGAGTAGCAAGTCATATGCACCTAGGATGCCTTGAGGGTGAGTAATTTATGGCCTAATTTTATAGTAGCATACTCCAATAATCTTACAATCTTATATAATATTACATGCTGGGCATTATACTGCCAGAACATGAATGCTTAGATGTTTAAAAATTGTTTATACACAAATGTTCATGTACATATTTCCGTTTTAGGTAATGGACTAGATTTAAAATAAAGTCTACCACAAGTATCCATACATGGAAACGTTCTCAATTATATTTAAAAGCATCCAAGAATGCACCAGGATTTGTTACTACATAATTTATATTAATATTTTATTGACTTATTATTTTACAATGTGTGATAATAAAGAATGTGGAGGTGTGTTGAAATCTCTCTGGCAGTGTAAATGTCTTGTGAAAGTAATAAAACTCCTATTTGTTTCTGCATCCACACTTCTAGTGTCAATAGAATTGATTTCCTTCATGTCCGCCTGACAACAATTGTTAATTGTACCACTTTGGGGGATGCAAATACACAGTTCATAAATTTTGAAAGAGATTCATCTCCAATAGCATGCATTAAAAAAACAACAGTGTCCCAATACACACATTCTCATATACATCGTTTACTACCTCTTTTGTTTGCCCTCTGTGGCCATATGTTATGTGCATTATAAATATTAAGCTGTCAGCCTGGCATAGTGTTTTAGGCTGAGTATGGGGGGTAGAAGCACTCTAGATGCAACTGTCAAATTGATTGACAGTTAAATTAAGGGCTAAAACAAAAGAATCAGTGACTCTCATAGCATTTCATGTGAGATGACAGATGCTTCAGACCACTGCGCATCAGTGCATGAAAGAGCATTTTCATTGGCTGGTGTGAGTCAAGTCAATTCAAAAAACTTTCAGGACCGATTAAATTATGAAAAAGTCTTTATATTATGATTTCACACAAAAATGAAAGTCATGTTATTTTGCTGAAAGATTAAGAGAATTATTCTCTTTAAAAAACATACACTGAAAATAAGAAAATAACCGGTAAGGTTTGGGACAGATAAGATTTTGTAAACATTTTTGAAAGAAGTCTCTTATGCTCACTAAGGCTGCTTTTCTTTGATATGTAAAAATAGCTGTTTTCTGTTTGAAAATATTTTACAGTGTAATTTATTGCTGTGATGGCAATGCTGAATTCTCAGCATCATTATTTCAGTCTTCAGTTATGATCCTTAAATCATTCTAATATGATGACATCTGTAAAAACATATTAGGGATGTGGAAATATTGATTCTGAATGATATCGGGTAGCCGATAATTATTATCATGCCATGGCTAATAACCAATAAAGGGCCAATATCAAAAATCTTTACTATTTAATCCCAATAAATGAAAAATAAAACACTAAAAAATGAAACCAGGCATCACAACATTTTAATGTACAGAATGAAAAATGGATATTAATTTTGATATTTGCAAACATTTAACAGTGTTGTTAAAAAAACACAAAAACAGTCTTAAGTTGCTGGGGTATATTCTTAGCAATAGCCAAAAAAACATGGTATGGGGCAAAATTATTGATTTTTCTTTTATGCCAAAAATCATTAGAATATTATGTTAACATCATGTTCCATGAAGATATTTTGTAAATTTCCTACCATAAATATATCAAACCTTAATTTATGATTAGTAATATGCATTACTAAGAATTTATTCGGATAAATTAAAAGGCAATTTTCTCAGTATATAGATTTTTTTGCACCCTCAGATTCCGGATTCCAAACCATACATCAATGGAAAGCTTATTTATTCAGCTTTCAGATTATGTATAAATCTTAAGACATAAGGCAATTTTAGGCAGGATAGTCTCCTACTATTTGTTACTAGTTAACACTGTAGATTACTCTCTTTTAGTCTATAGATCAGATCTTCTATGCTCCCTTCATCCTCAGCCATGTTATACATGAGCATATACATCCATCCTTTTGGGGAATGAGATAAAAGAAAGTGTTCTCAGAGTGTGACTGTCATAAAATCGGACCAGGCTTTCTTTCGGATAAGCTTAGAGTGACCTACATTCCACAACCCCCAGTCATAACACTGCAGGGTCATGTGACTACTGCCCTCAGTCAAAACAATAACATGAGGAGCAGTGGCTAAGGCTGAGGGCGGGGCTTGTGATACTTGGGGAGGCTTTGATGTCCCAACTCTTTGCAGGTGCTGAGAGAAGATGGTTGGGTGATAAACTCTCTCTTTACATGGCAACCATAAAAACACAACTGCTAATTTCGGGGCAAGAACTAGCAAATGTTGGACAGGAAACTTTAAAACAAACAATTTTTGGTGTCGTATTTCATGACTCAACAGATTTTCCCATTATGGTGAGTTAATTTAACTTATATGACACTGTTAAAGCAGAAGAGACCTTAAAAAGGAGAACCTAAAGGAACGGCTCACCATTTACTCACCCTCATGTCCATGTTGTGTGGAACGCAATAGAAGACTTTCTTGAAGTATGTTCACACTGCTCTTTGACATACATAAAAAGCAAGTCATTCTTTTAAAATCATTATGAACATTCACAACCCATTTGCTGTGATGTATTTACGAGACTTACAAAAACACAATATTGTGAAATGTTATTACAATTTAAAATAGCTGTTTTCTATTTTCATATTTTTTTAAATGTAATTTATATTTTGCAAAGCTGAATTTTCAGCATCAGTACTCCAGTTTTTAGTATCACACGATCTGTCATAAATCATATGTTGATTTGGTGCTAAAGAATCATTTCATAATATTTTGTATTCATATATATATATATTTTTTTATGTTTTGGTGGAAATCATTATACTTTTTCAGGACATTAGATGAATACAAAGTTAGTTTGAATTAAAATTTTCTTGAAATAATGCAAAAGTCTTTACTGTCATTTTTTATTGCATCCTCATTGAAAAAAAAACTATAAACACGACTACCAACTTCTGACCAGTAGTGTATTAGGAACATAAAAAAGATTCATTCAAAAATCAAAAATTCATTTTAATTTCATTTTTACTTCACTGATTAAATGCTCAACCAACTAACAATACAAATCAACCACTTAAAGGGATAGTTCATCCAAACAATTTTATTCTGTCATTAATTACTCTCCCTAATGCTGTTTTGAAAACTATAAGTCCTTTATTCATCCTCGGAACACAAATAAAAATATTTTCGATTAAATCCAAGAGCTTTCTGACCCTGCATAGACAGTAATGCAACTACCACATTCAAGGCCCAGAAAGGTATTGAGGACATCAGTAAAATAGTCCATGTGACATCAGTGGATCTTAAATTTATGAAGCTACAACAATACTTTTAGTATATAGTATATAAACTATTTTAGTATATACAATAGTTATGTTGCTGTCTTTACAGCTCTAGGATTTCATCAGAAATGTCTTAATTTGTATTCCGAAGATAAATGAAGATCTTACAGATTTGGAACAACATGAAGGGTTAGTAATTAATGACAGAATTTTCATTTTTGGGTGAACTAGCCATTTAAATAGTACATTACTGATATAACAATTTCTAAAAAAGATATTTGGATTACATTCACTGAGAAGTCACAGTTCAACATTTTTCAAGGTCCAAGTGACACCATTTGCATTTTGCTTATCTTGTGTTTGCCAACTGGCAGTGTTGATCCTTTATGGATGATACACTCTCACAAAAAAAATGCCAGGGTTTGGTGGAAATCAGAATGTGTGTTCACAGAAAGCTGTCTGACCTTGTGCTGACCTCTGATGTGCCATCAGGAAGTATAGGTACAGCCTGACCTCCCTATAGGGTTTAATTACATTTATGCTTTATGTGTAATATGCTGTACTCTAACATATTGTCTATTTGTTACCCTAAACTTCCCACCCATATGTCTTCTGATTGGACCGTTTTCCTACAATGCTGTAATCTATGGAGGTTAAAAACCCTAATTTAATGCTCCCAGCCCACCTGGCTAAAGTAAATGAATCTTATTCCTCCATTTTTAGTGTCTGGTCACAGTGCATAATAGTTATAATATATATATATATATATATATATACATACATACATACACACATACACACATACATACATACATACATACATACACATTTTTTATATATATATATATATATATATATATATATATATACATACATACATACACACACACACACACACACACACACACACACACACACACTCACACACACACACACACACACACACACACACACACACACACACACACACATAAATATCAATCATGCCTCAATGTAATGGCTTTGAATCATCTCCATTTGTGGGCTTTCCTTAACAAATATTGGTACATGTTATGCCATTATGTGATTAATTTGATAGTTAAACATAATTAAAGGGGTCATATGATCAATTTCTTATATCAATTTTTCTTTTCTCTTTTGAGTGTTAAAAGCTCTTGGTGCATAAAGAAGATCTGTAAAGTTGCAAAGACTAAAGTCTCAAATCCTAATAAATATTCTTTATAAAAGTTCAGACTCGTCCACAACACCCTAAAACGCATCGTTTAAACATGACGAGCATGATTTCACCAAGTACAACATGATTTTAGGAATAAATTATGGGTAGGTTAGGGTTAGGGATTGGGTTAAGTCTATATTTTTGGACAATAATCATGGCAACCTTTAAACATGCCCCCACATGTCTATGTCACTGTGTGGGAAGATTTGCATAACACTGCCCAAATGTTCACGCAAAGAAAGAAAATGTAACTTTTATTCTCGCTGTAATATTGTTGTTGCCGTGCCGCCATGTTGTGGAGATGCTGTGTGTTTTGTTTTGAAAGTGAAACTACTATGTTTGGACTAACCAAAAGAAGAGGATATTCACTTCATCATGCCTAGAGCTGATCCATGCTGGTCGATGAGGAAATACATTAACTTTGCACTGTGGATCGCCAGATCAGCTTTCACCGTGGACGAAGCGACATTATTGTAGCGACATTTCCACGCCTCGAAACATGATGCTGAATGAAACAAACTGTGATTGGTTGTTTGACATGTTGGTCAAGCGGCCTTAGCCAATGAAAGCTGCCATGAATTCCAGACCTTCAGCCGTCAGTCTGAAGGTCTGAGGACTATGTCCCCAATGGACAAGTATAGGTCTCTTCAGGAAAGTAATGGGAGTTTCCAGATCAGGGTGTTTTTACACCATGACACCTGATTGGCTGACATCATAGTGATGTTAGGTTTAGGGGTGGGGTTGGGTAAGGTGGATCATTTTGATTGCATGATTTAGAAACACCCAGCAGTTTGAAAACACCCACAAGGTGATAAACGCCCACTTTTGCTCTGCAGAGATCTAAGTCTCCCAGTGGATGCAACAAATGCCTCGTTTGTAATATGTTTTATTGGTTTTGTCTTGTGGCATCACAGTATGGTAAGGGGTGTTACATTTCCGTCACACGATTGAGGTATTCAGCCAATCACAACGGCAGCTTTAGTTTCTATAAATAAATACAAAATTTGTCCCACATAATACAGTATTTGGGAAAGTAATACATTTTATTTTTCACAAATTTTGATTAATTTCAATCATTTATGGATTACTTTAATTAATTAACAGTTTAATTTACATTTTCATGTAACTGTTTTAATTGTTTTACTGCTCTAGTTTTTATAAATAAATGACAAATCTCTTCACACAATATATATTTCAGAATTATATAGTCAAACATATTTTTTGAGAGGCTACATGACATCAATATTGATTCATTTCAATAATTAATTTAATAAGTTAATGTATTGAAACATAATTATATAGCAAAATGTATTTGGGAAATAAATAAAATTTAAGAGCCAACATGTCATTAATTTTAATTTCAATAATTAATGGAAGTGAATTAATTGACAAGTAAATTAATTGCATCTCTTAACTAATTGACAGTCCTAGTTTCTTTAAATAAATCACACATAAATTGTGTCTCATAATATGCATTTCAAAATTATACGCAAGCTTGCAAACATATAAATCTAATTTTTTGTTTTAGAAATTAATACATTGCGACAATATATTTTGAAAATGCATATACATAAATATTAATAGGTTTTAAACAATTCAAGGACAGCATATGGTTTTAAATGGGTACATTTCAACTAATAGGTGATTATATCTGCCCTATATTTGAATATGCTTTGGATTTGACCATATGTTCCAGTCCAGTGAAAAGGTAAGTGATTGTCTAACCCTGCCCTCCAGATAACCTCTGAAGAGGGTTCAGAGCTGTGCACTATAAGCCCCTCTTGTCAGCGAAAACAGTGGGAGTCTTTGTGATCAGTCCGATTAGACATGTAAAGCTGCATAAAGCCACTTTTGCTTCAGGTTATCACATTTTCTTCAGGAATACGTAAGAGAGAAGTCATTATGACAGACCGGCCATCAACGATAGTTCAGTGTAGTTGGGAGATTTGAATTTAATTTACAAATCCGATTACAAAAAAGTTGGGAAACTGTACATATTGTGAATAAAAACAGAATGCAATGATGTGGAAGTTTCAAATTTCAATATTTTATTCAGAATACAACATAAATTACATATCAAATGTTTAAACTGAGAAAATGTATAATTTTAAGGGGAAAATAAGTTGATTTTAAATTTCATGGCATCAACACATCTCAAAAAAGTTGGGACAAGGCCATTATTTTACCACTGTGTGACATCCCCTCTTCTTTTTATAACAGTCTGCAAACGTCTGGGGACTGAGGAGACAAGTTTCTCAAGTTTAGGAAAAGGAATGTTGTCTCATTCTTGTCTAATACAGGCTTCTAGTTGCTCAACTGTCTTAGGTCTTCTTTGTCGCATCTTCCTCTTTATGATGCGCCAAATTTTTTCAATGGGTGAAAGATCTGGACTGCAGGCTGGCCATTTCAGTACCCGGATCCTTCTTCTACGCAGCCATGATGTTGTAATTGATGCAGTATGTGGTCTGGCATTGTCATGTTGGAAAATGCAAGGTCTTCCCTGAAAGAGATGACGTCTGGATGGGAGCATATGTTGTTCTAGAACTTGGATATACCTTTCAGCATTGATGGTGCCTTTCCAGATGTGTAAGCTGCCCATGCCACACGCACTCATGCAACCCTGTACCATCAGAGATACAGGCTTCTGAACTGAGCGCTGATAACAACTTGGGTTGTCCTTGTCCTCTTTAGTCTGGATGACATGGTGTCCAAGTTTTCCAAAAAGAACTTCAAATTTTGATTCGTCTGACCACAGAACAGTTTTCCAATTTGTCACAGTCCATTTTAAATGAGCCTTGGCCCAGAGAAAACGCATGCGCTTCTGGATCATGTTTAGATATGGCTTCTTTTTTGACCTAGTAGCATTCCTGTATGTGATGCAGTGCCGTCTAAGGGCCTGAAGATCACAGGCATCCAGTATGGTTTTCCGGCCTTGACCCTTACGCACAGAGATTGTTCCAGATTCTCTGAATCTTTGGATGATATTATGCACTGTTGATATTGATAACTTCAAACTCTTTGCAATTTTTCTCAGAGAAACTCCTTTCTGCTATTGCTCCACTATTTTTCGCTGCAGCATTGGGGGAATTGGTGATCCTTTGCCCATCTTGACTTCTGAAAGGCTCTTTTTATACCCAATCATTTTGCCAATTGACCTAATTAGTTGTAAATTGGTCCTCCAGCTGTTCCTTATATGTACATTTAATTTTCCGGCCTCTTATTGCTACCTGTCCCAACTTTTTTGGAATGTGTAGCTCTCATGAAATCCAAAATGAGCCAATATTTGGCATGACATTTCAAAATGTCTCACTTTCAACATTTCATATGTTATCTACATTCTATTGTGAATAAAATATAAGTTTATGAGATCTGTAAATTATTCCATTCTTTTTTTTTACTCACAATTTGTACAGTGTCCCAACTTTTTTGGAATCGAGTTTGTACTATAGTACGATAGACATGCTAGGATATTAGAAATAATCGAGTGTGAATGTAAACTCACCAACTAAATCAAACACTGGGGGTCCGTAGAAGCTTTTTGTTCATTTGAACACATATGCTTTGGCCCTACATCAGGTAACTGCTGAAAACCTTGAGGGATTTCCCTGCTGATTGCTTCAGTGTGTCTCATAAAAGCTCCCCAAAGCCTTGATGTCCTTCTCAGGTATGACCTATGAATCTGGCATGAGATGAAAGTTAGGATATGTTCTTTTTTCTGGGGAAATAGGAGAAGAATGACAAGTAATTATAGAATGAATGTCACACATTCACTGTCAGATGTAAGATGTTCAGTCATGGCTCATTTCGTTTTATTCTTAGCAGCCATTTGTGACACTTTACATAAAGTGCAGTTGGAATTTATGTGTAATTGCACATTTTATTCATCTTGATCTGGGATGTAGTTATTATTTTTTAAGATGTTTTATGTAAAGGCAAAGCATCGATTTGACTGCAGTTTGATATCAGTGTCTAATGGGTCTAGGGTGCACAGCTGGAAATTAAGGAAGTCTGTTTGCAGATGCTGTCTTATCATATGGATTTTCATAACAAGGTTCATCCTCTATCACAGTAGGGGATCACTGTTTACCTGGTCTCCCTGTCTTTGAGACATCCTGTCTGCGTACTTCCATCAGCCTCTTTCCAAATTAGCTCCTTAGATGAGGGAAATGATTAGGATTGATCTGGACAAAGAGATAATCCCAGAAAATAAATCTGCAAAGCTTCAGTCATATGCTTGATAAGGATCTGCGTGATTAATTTATGCAGACTGTCATATAATCTTATACTCTATATCCATAGAGTACTATATATTTAATGATGTTACACCATGCAGTTAGTCTATATGATCATTCAGTATGAATCATACAACTGAAACTTGATGAGGTATACAAAAGAGTCTTTGTGGTTTTAATGCCGCCACCAGATCCTAGCTACGATGAACAGCTGAATTTTATGATTAGATTTTATTTATTCTACACAGACACATACTTAGGGCTTAACATTCATTATTGTTAATTATAAGTATTTATAAAAGGTTTTTATACACACATACATACACATAATACATGTTTATATATATTCTTTTTTGAAAGGCGCAGTCCAGCAAGAACATACAGAAAGACAACAATAATAATAATAGTAATAATAATGTGCATTATTCATATTTTTTATTATAGTATTAATGTTGATTAAAAACTCATTTTTAATTATTGTTATTATTATTATTCCAATTAGTCAAAGCGTAATTATACAATCTCTGCAACGTGGTTGGTCTTATGTAGCCTAAGCGCAATGCTCTCAGGCAAGGTATCCATCGGCGTCTCGCACTATTCACCAACGTTTTACTTATCACTGCTGATGTATGCTTATATATTTACAGTGTAATTCTAGATTTTATCACTCAGTATTTCTTCTTCTGGAAACGCTAAAGAATTGTGAGAAGTGTGTTTGTTTTTCATTTGACTGTAGTGCGTTTATCCGTTGCGGAGGGATATGTGCAACGCGTCCAGCCCCCAAACGCGAGAATTAAAGAGTTAACACGGTTTCCCTGCTCTGGCGCTCTCTCTCACACAGACAGATCAACTGAGCAGACGCAAAAGCGCGAACGTGTGCAGTTCTCTATCACTATGGGTGTCCGGGGACATTTGTGAATAATTACCGGGGTTTGAAACCTTTGTAGACGAGGAATCGGACTCTTTTGCGATCGCTCGTGGGATTTTCGCGCGGATTCCCACTCCTAAATATATTTTTGAAGGAATTCGGTGTTCTCGGTGAAGGACGGAGTGCCAGTGTTTTCCGGTCCAAAGCACAGCAAAAGCGTCTGAAGGACTGAGAATTTTTTTTTTGAGAAGCCGAAAAAAATGTTACTGTCCAAGTTTGGATCTTTTTCTCATATTTGCAACACAACCAACATTGACCACTTGCCAGTGAAAATTCAACTTCAAGCAGGTAACGTAACGTTAGACGTCGTTCTTCAGTTTTGTAACATATACATGTTTAATGTCGCATTTAATCGCTTGCCCTTAACACCGCTATTTACCCCTAATTTTCCAAACGCGACTAGTCACTTAATCGGGACGCGCCTGTCCGTAATCTGCGTATGGAGCCATTTTGTTGCCAACCGTCTGTTGTACACATTCGGTTTAAATCGGGCTGTTATACCAACATATTGACTTCTACTGCTTTTTCTCCTTCGTATTACAGCCAAGACCGAAAGGGAGCCATTTGACAAGGTGTATCATGTGGGCTCGGTGCTGGGAAGCGGCGGGTTCGGGACAGTGTACGCCGGTACTCGGATCTCAGACGGTTTGCCGGTAAGCGCTCGCTTTGTTTTGGTGGCAGCACATGGCCGCGTTTGGCGCCACAGTCACGCATTCATACTCGCCTTTTTCTCTTTTTGTCTCTAGGTTGCTATAAAACACATCGCTAAGGATAGAGTGACCGAATGGGGTACGATTGTAAGTAAACTAGCCTGTTATTTATGTATTTTGATTATTATTTTTTTAAACACTAGGTTGTTTATTAACCACGCGTGTTTATATTCCAGAGCGGCTCGCTGGTTCCCCTCGAGATTGTTTTATTGAAGAAAGTCGGGAGTACGTTTCAGGGGGTCATTACACTCCTCGACTGGTATGAGAGAGCCGACGGCTGGCTGATTGTAATGGAGCGGCCGGAGATGGTGAAGGATTTATTCGACTTCATCACGGAGAAAGGCGCGCTGGACGAGGACACCGCCAGGCGCTTCTTCAGACAGGTGCTGGAGGCGGTGAGGCACTGCTACAGCTGCGGGGTGGTTCACCGGGATATCAAAGACGAGAACCTCCTGGTGGATCTACGCTCGGGAGACCTGAAGCTCATTGACTTTGGCTCCGGGGCCATCCTCAAGGACACCGTCTACACAGACTTTGATGGTGCGTGCTTGACTCATAACTATTCTGCTTTGCATTGGCACACCTGCCGTTTCTATTGAAATGAGCTGAAATATTTGTACTTATCCAATTCTGGAAGAATAATTATGAGCATTCGAGTTAAAAACAATTGAGCGTCTCACCACCTTTTTTTTTTTTTTTTTTTTTTGTGGTCTGGCTTGGTCTCAAGAGTAATTTTTGGGAAACCAGATGAAAATTGTCTTTGCAAAGATGGAAGAACATCTTATGACTAGCAAGCTTTTTACATTTATTTACTTTTAGCATTTTAATTGAGTGATAGACCACATTTGAAACATAAAACTTTTTACTTTTTTTTCACCTTTTTACAACTGCAAATTATATAATACAAATTTATTTTGTCAACATTCTTGTATTTTTAAACTACTTTAATGTAACTGAAATCATTGAATCTGAGAAGTTAGTGGAAAATATCAGCTGTTACTGCGCAGCATCTGTTTGTTGTGAAACCTGAGTTGCGGCACCACGTGATCCCATCACAGATCGCTGTTTTTGTTTGGTATCCGAGACTCCTGGCCTTTAGGGGCCTGTCACAAACCCTAGTGAAGGGGCTTTTGTTGGGGGAAGTGACTCATGCTGGAAGCATGTGGAGTTGCCATAGCTTGTGACTGTTTGTACCTGAAAGTCTCCCTTTTAGATCGCCCTCCTGTTTCAGCTTGCTTGTTTTTTTTGGATCGAGCTGTTCTCCAGCTCACAGTGAGGCTGCAGGAGGGAGGAGAGTTTGTGTGAAAGCCAGACCGCTGGCGCCCCCCTCGCTAGAGTCAGCTGACTGGAGCGGCTCATTATAGAGTGCTGCAGTGTAATCAAAATCTTTGCAGTAAATCACAGAGTAGGTTTCAGGACAAAAAAAAGTGGAATCTTCATGTTCTAAACCTGCAAATGTTTTGTAAGTCACAAAGGATAATTCTCACTTGATTGAAAACCAAATGTTTTATTTTGTAGGCACGAGAGTGTACAGTCCTCCCGAGTGGATACGTTACCACAGGTACCACGGACGCTCGGCAACCGTTTGGTCCCTTGGTGTCCTACTGTACGACATGGTGTGTGGTGACATCCCGTTTGAACATGATGAGGAGATTCTGAGAGGACGGCTCTTTTTCAGGAGAAGAGTCTCTCCAGGTACGTACTGAACCGGAGATACCCAAACCAGGAACCAAAATTGACCAATAATGACCTTTGATTTGGCTTGGAATTGGATCAAACTAATGTAAACCCTTTTGTTTTTTTTTTTGTGGATGAGAAGTTTAACCTTGCTTTTTTGTTTATCAGTCTGTCAGCAGCTCATCAAATGGTGCCTCTGCTTGAGACCTTCTGACCGGCCCACTTTGGAGGAGATCTTTGAGCATCAGTGGATGCGCATGGAGGAAAGCCCGGAAGCGGAGAGCGGCAACATCACACTTCACTCCATCAGCTCAGAATCGGGCAAAGAAAGCCTTTGATGGATGCGGGGACGGCGAGTGAATGGACTCCGAGATCTTTTTGCTCTTGTTCCCAGTCTGTTGGTTATCAGGACTTCGGTTTATGTTGCATAAATGTCTTTTTGATTGTTTTTCTTGCTAAGGGTGAGTTGTTACCCGTAGGGACTGCGTGAGCAGCAATGCTAGTGATCCTTTGATCTTACTGGTTGCTCTTATAGAGCATGGACATTATTTTCCTTTTAGACTATCTTTTTAGTTTTCGGTGCCTTTTTTGAAAAGCTGCTTTTATGGGATTCAAGTCTCGATAGACACCAGGAGGATTTTCATGGATTTTAGGGGAACTCCCCTGGATTCATGGGAACCTTCAAAGACTGTATCTAGTTGTGTGGTGGGTCTCCTTTGCCCTCTAGTGGTCGAATACTTGAAGTACACACTTACTACTCTCTTAACAGTATCTCTCTGCTGCTCTGCCATTCATATTCACTATTTCGATGGTTTTCACTTCTGTTGTTTTCTGAATGTCTTCCACTACTTCATCTCTGTTGACGTCACTTTTTAGACTTTGCTTAGCAGAGACTCGAGTGATGTGCACAATCAATGCAATATTCATGGACTCGCTTTGTCGTTCCTTTTGTTTTTTTTTGGGGGGGGGGGGCTTTTTTTTAATAGTATTTTATGTACATTTTCTTCCATGTATCTTATTTATTCATGCAATACAAACATTCCACATTCAGTGGGTATTTATTTATTTATTCATTTTATACCATCTGCAAAAAGTAATTTGAAATTATTAAATGTAAAGAGTTGTTGGGCTTTCTTTAGTTTAACCTAAAGGATCATAGACATGCTAAAGCTATCTAGTACTGATACAAATATACGATTCCGATGTGTTTAGTGATGCCATTTTCTGATGTAGTGTAAAATTTAGAATCAGTTTTTTTTCCATGTGAAGTGGAAGTAAAAATGTGTTAGTCCTTCCACTGTGACCGTGTGGAATTTTTTTTTTTGTTTTGAACTGGTGACATTTATTTTTTTATATTGGACACAATAAATTCGTTTCATATGTAGTGTTTGTGGTGTCTCCTTGCATTTAAATTACATCCTTATGTTTTCATGTGCAGTTACAAACTATTTGAGGATGCTGCCCCTTACAGATAGTGCAACTGAAATTTTCAATTTGATTCATCTGTAGAAATATATCTTAAATTATTAGTTAACAGGGTATGCAAATGTGATGACACATTGGAGTTAAAGCATTACTGTAAAAGAGCTGAATAAGGCTTTAATGAGTCATTGTTATGTAATGCATGATTCAGATGTAGAATCACTAGATTAAATTGTACCTACTGTTACTAAGGTATTAAATATATTTGGCATGCAATGACCCTTACAGTATATTCAGGATTTTTATTCCTCACATACATGATTATATAGAGCATATATAACCAGCAGTGAAATGTGACATTAAATATGCAAAACAAGTTAAATACAAGCATATAATAATAAAATCTATTAAAATGAATAGCCAAATTATAGTTTTCCGCAAACTTTATCTCTCTTCTGTGGAAATATCAATTCAGATATCTTCATCCTTCACTATATGAGCCAGACTGCAGATGTTATGAAGACTGCTATAATGCCTGTATTGTAACTGGAGTAGTTTAACCAAGATAACTATAATTTACCATAGATTTAAATTAAATTAAATGTATGCATTTAACAGACGCTTTTATCCAAAGCGACTTACAATGCATTCAGGCTATCAATTTTTAAATATCATTACATTTACATAATAGTCATAATAATAAACTTGATAATGGGTTGACAGCTGATGGGTCAATAAATCAAGCGCTTTACACTTGTTTCAAAACTAATTGCAGGTCAAAGTTTCCCACATTTTTTGGCCTGTGACTTTCATGGTTTGTAATTACAGTATACTCAGCTAACATGGGATGGTATGAGAACTTTGTTTAATGTTCTGGCAAGGTTCTCTCAAAGTTATGAAAATTTTTCCAGTAACGTTACTAGAAAATTCGCTCTCAATTATTTGGTCTTAAATAATGTAAGCACAAAACCATGATTTATACACTGCATAGAAGGTTTATAGAAATTGAAGCAGTTTAGTGTTTGTGTAGTGTTTTTAAATGTTCCTACATATTACGTTTCATATGGTTCAGAGAACATTCCCAAAATGCATGCAAAATATTTAAAATAGAACATTCCCTTTATGTTGTATCTAAAGTTCACGTAATTAAGTTTTTTAAGTTAAGTTTGTTTGTTTACACATTAAAAAGCACTCAGAACCAACGATTTCATAATTTAAACATTTTCACATTTTTGTCAGCTGGGTAAACATTTCAACCAAGAATGAATAATTTATCCATATATTATTCATTCATTGAAATAAAAATATTTATTAAATGAATGTCCACATACCTTTGGTCGTATGGTAGCTTTTAAATTTTTAAAATTTATTTATTCATTAAAAAAATAATTTCCAGTACTTTCACATGCATGGAAAACACTTTAAAAAACAACAACAATTATAAGTTAAAAAAATGTAAGTTATAATATAATACAACTTGAGCACCTAAAGGTTTCGAAAAGAAAAAGCCACGCGGTACTCTAAATTGTGCAGCCTAGGGCGAAATAAAATGAATAACTGAACAATTTGGATCACGCAATATACAGCATCCATTGTGCATCTTGTCTAAAACAAACTAACGAGGCCCTGCCTAGCGCTTACTTCCTTATTTTTGCCGCGGAACGTCGTGACGTTGTGCGTGATGACGCGGTGCGTAAGGCGATGGAGAGCTGCAGCCGCATTGTTGTGGGGGAAGAGGCGAACTAGCTTGCTAGCATAGTGTCCGTACGGCCAGCCCAATAACGACCGAAACCAGGCGCGTTAGTATGGTCGAGCTGCTGTTATTTTGAGCGTGTAACTCCGGCGTTTAAATGCTTGTTTTTGGATCCGGCAGACCGTTACGGATACCTCATATTACCCCTGGAATACAACGGAGAAGCGGCTGGTGGACGGTAGCGCTTGTAGCGCGGCTCGTGCACGGATTAAACCTACTGCTGTTCAGTAGGCCACAGCGCTGCTGCCTTTGGCTCGGCCGTACTGCCATTGAAGCTTCTTTTAACGTCGACGGCGAAGGTAAGAATGGACCGCAGTGTCTCTGGGGGTTTATTTATTTATTCACGGCTTTAAAGGGCGTTTGTATTCACGTTTTACAGCGCGTGTTTTGTTTTGTTTGACGCCATGTTTGCAGTGATGTCGGTGGGTCTTTCCAAACAGCATTAGCTCTCTAGCAGAGCCGCCAGCAGGCCGCCGGATCCAGTGTGTGTCCTTGCTGCTCAGTTTGTGTGTTTTCGTTCCAGTGTGTTTGGCCTCGTCCTGCCCTGCCCCCCTCAAACAAAAGCCTGGATGTAAGCCATGGCTGTTATCGGTTAAACACCAATTGCTTAGTTAATGGGTTAATGTGTTTGTTTGTGGAGCTTAAACGTCAGTTTTGTGTCGGCAAGAACGTTACTGTTGTGTTGTTTACATTGTAATCAAATAATTAACTGACGTTACATCAGATGGCGAAAAAGCACATGTTGAAAAAAAATACAATCGGCAAGTTTCCATGCCGATTTTCTAGCTTGGGTTTGGGTTGCTATGGATACCAGATGGATGCGTGCTTGCGGTTAGGCCTGTTCACACCAACGACGTTAACTATAAAGAGTAAAAAAAAAATTTTTTTTTAAGAAATCCACTACACAAATGAAACGATAAAACACTAAGGAACGATATCGTTGAAACCACTTTCAGAACGTTTTTCCCCCAGCTGATAGACAATAAACACATTGACAGTCAATAGCCTCTTTCACACAGTAATACCAGTAAATTGCCGTAAAATTACCGGAACGACTTCTCGTATGCGCTGTTCACACAGTCAACTACATTCCGTCTTTTTTTCAGGAAAAGCACCATTCACACATCCATTCTAAAATACCGGTAAATTCTGTGACGTCATAAACCTCTAAACAGCTGCGCTCGTATTTTTAAACATGGAGGGTAATACATGGTCAGTATTTCTGTTGATGGTTTCATTTTTTGTTTCAAACTTTAGTATTCATGCAACTACTTTTGTTACAGAGACATCGTAATAGACGACTGGTTTGAATAATTATACTCACCATTAATAAAACACCTGATGCTGTAGGGAGCTGACCAATTTAGTGAAATTCGTCTTGAAAGGATTAATAGCACAATGAAGTGGCGATTGTAAATTGCAGTCTGTAAGACGCGCGACATGGCAGAAAAGGTGCGTTCACAAATGTAAACTATATGCTGATCCAAATTAATATCAAATAGGCTAGTCTATCAGCGCAGATAAACAGTTCTGCGTTCAAATTGAGTTAAAAATATGTTGCAAAGTACCGGAAAAAAGTAATTACCATGAATGTGACAGAGGGAAATAGAAAAAAAAATTATATATATATATATATATATATTTGAATTATTTACTAATAAACTAGTGTTTTCTGAGTCTGTGTCCCAAGGATGAAGTTGCCTGACTTGTCATCTCCTTATTAGACACGCATTCTATATGGATTATGATTGTAATAAAATAGATTTTTTGTTTGTTTGTTTTTATTATTTCGTTAAGTAGTAATTTAAAGCTTTCTACTGATATATGTATCATGTCTGTGAGGCATGTATTCGCTGAGTTTCGATTTATTTTTGTAAGCGCTCCTGTTCAAAACAAGACGGCAGAAAGCATGTTTATTTTCTTTATTTTATATTTCTTTATTTTATATTATTATCTCGCTGGCACCTATATGTCCCAAAAAAGCGTGCTTTATCTTGCAATTTCCGCACAAAATATTCGATATAGTGTACATTTATATGGGTTTAACGTTAAAACATCGTTACATGCTTGAACTGTTTTATATCTTTAGATTTTATTTTAGACAATCCGTGATGATTTGAGAAGGCTAAACTGATCAAACAGGCTATGATCAACTCTCCCTCTCTGTGCTGGCCGATTGTTACTTTAAAAACAAAACTTATAGGCCTGTTTAACGATCAAAAACTGCTCCAAACATACAAAACTGAACTATTTTAATAGCTGAAACAGTATTAACAGTTTTGGGAGAATAGGGGAAAAAGACGGGCTGAACATCCTCAAGTGTGTTGCGGGGCAAACTGAAAGTTGATGCCGAATGTCCAGCACTCTTAGTCACTGCTCCGACTTCTCGTTTGTACCCTATGTGTTTTTCCCTAGGTACAAACTAAAATAAGTTGTAAAACTTAAAAGTTTTTATTTTTTATCATGGTGTTCGGCATGATGGGTCGCGTGTGATTTCATGACGTGCCGCGGGTTGAGATCCACTGGTTTAGAGCTACAGGATTTGTGGAGTAGCAGGATCCCCAAATAGATTGACAAAATTCATAATAGGAACAAGAAATACCTCCACTACTACTTCGTTTGTGATGGTCGTCTATTTTTTAGATATTAAGACGTAATGTTTTCAGTTTATTGATGACCTGACTTTGTCCTGTGAATGCATTGCTCTCGGAGACAGTTAACAGTTATTTTATCATACGTCACTGCATCACTAACAGTTCCTCTCAATTGACGACAAATTTCTTCATCCGCCCGGATAAGGAGGAGCGCTTTAATTTCACTGTCGCTTCAGTTGGATTACATTTATTTAATTTTCTTAAACGGTGCGTGAATGCGTCACATTGTTATGATTGGCCCGGAGTAGACGTCTTACGTCACCGCGTTCTGAACTCGTACGTACTCATACCGGTAATTTTCCTTCTGTGTTCACACAGAGCAGAATTCCGGCAAATTACTGGTAATGTTACAACTTCTCATACCGGTAAATTGCCTGAACGAATTTACCGGTATTTTTTAAAAGATCCTGTTCACACATGATCTCTTTACGGCAATTTACCGGTAATTTTCCGGAAAAGTCTGTATGTGTGAAAGGGCTTAATGAGAATCCAAACCACTGTGAAGAGATTGAATTTTTAAAGTGGCAGTAGACAGAACTGGATACTTCACCCCAAAATGAAAATTTTGTCATTAATCACTTAACCCCTAAGTCGTTCCAAACCCGTAAAGCTTAAACGAGATTCATTTTTGTATGCGAATAAAACACAAATAAAGACTTTATTTAACAATTTGTCTCCTCTGTCTCTCCACATCAATGTAGCCCTATTTTGGAGAATATGAGCTGAATGCAGACTGCTTATGCTCTTCTGTGTCAGCAGCACCACAATTTAAATTGTTAGTATCAATATGTTAGTCTTAAGGTTATCTTTAGCCTCTTTTACACTGCATGTTGGTCCCGGAAAATTGCTGGAACATTGCCGGGTCACCTTCTGTGTGAACGCAAACACGTCCCGGGATTGATCTTGGGTTGGGGACTTTCCCGGGTTCAGTCCCGGAACGAGCGATGTGTGAACAAAAGCCAGAACTAAGGTCGTAAAGTAGAGCTGGGCGATATATCCAACTATATGATCATGCGCATCTAGTCAGTATCTGGTTCTGTGATTACCGCTAAATCGCCATCACCTACTCATAATTGGAGCGGCATTTAATAGACAGAGCCATAGATCACTGACAAGCTACGCAATATTGCGTTCATTATCGCAGATGAATCGCCTTCGATTAGGGGTGGGCGATATCTCTATTTAAAATATATCGAGATATTTTTTAAACACGATATGGATTTTGACATATCGTATATATCGATATATTGTTTATATTTAATTCTGATTGCGCCACTTTGCTTTTTCTGCCTTCTCTGTGCTGTGCTTGCCCCCGCTCGCTCACCCCCCGCCTCGTTGCTTTTGTCCCCCCTCCCCTCGCATGTACAGAACTAACGTTAGTCTAAAAAAAAGTCTCAAAAAAAGGACAACTGTTTCCATTATATGGAGATACTTCGGTTTTCAGACGTCGGGTGAACAGCAGACAGTTGTCTACTGTATGGCCCAATGATTTCCACGATGCAGAAAACGTGGAGGGAATCGCGGAATCCAGTCATAAAAACGGAAATTACAGTTTAACACGGAATGGCAAGTAATTTGTCAAATTTTGAATGAATTAATCAAAAGTAGGTCATTGCACTTACATCAAATCGCGATATGGACTAATATCTGCAAATATTAAACCGTAAAGGTCTATTTAAATATGAATCCTGCGTGTCTGTGTTAATGAATGGCGCAGAAGCGCGTTAGTCACTTCATGAGCATCTGACCGTTTGATTTGAGTAAAACTAGCGTCATATATCACATCATAGACTGTAGTATCACATACACAGAACTGTAACGGTTCATCAAAATAAAAGTATTTGCCAGAAATCTATTACTATTGTTCAGCAGAATGTACATAGCCCACTACTACTACTATTAAAAAGAAACGAACATAATTTTTAAAGGAATAATCACACAACATTTCTTCCATGTTTTATTTTTAATAGTAAATCCTCTTTATTTACCAAAAAATAAAGTTTGCTTAATTTTAAATAATTAAAAGATAAATTAAATGAATGTTTTATGCCTTCATTTGATAAACAGAAAAATGTAAATACACAGAATTTCTGAAGGGAAAAAACATTTCACATAAGGCTATTGTAAGAATTTGTGTAGAATTTTTAAGAACTAATTAAGTTGTTTTTATGCATTTAAATAATTACACATGCTAAAACACAGAATTAGGTAACAAGAAAACATGGTGAAGAAAAAATAAAACGTTTCATAGAGCCCTAAACATGTAATATCTGGCATATTTGTTTTTGCAGTAGTTTTTTGGGGGTTATTTTTCCTGTAAAGATATTGAGATATATATCGTATATCGAGATATAGCAAAATATATCGAGAGCTATTGCGTAGCTTGTAAGTGATCTACGGCTCTGTTTATTAAATGCCGCTCCAATTATAAGCAGGTGATGGCGATTAAGCGGTAATCACAGAACCAGATTTACTGACTAGATGCACATGATCATATCGTTAGATATATCCCCCAGCCCTATCGTAAAGGGTGTGTCGTAGTGATGACGCACGTTATCGTGCGACACTTTTACAGTTGTTTTGAAGGCAGATCAATGTTCACAACGGAAAGAAATATGTGCAAACTATTCTGAAGCAGAGATCAGTTAGCTCCTCACTTTCCGTGCTGAAGCTGAGATCGTTCGCCAGCTTAAGTGAAAGTTAACGTGCCCAGCGTTTTTGACTCGTACATTACACGTCATCCTGATGTCACGTGTCTTTACGGGACCTTTACGGGTTGTGTGTGAACGCACACACATATTCCGGGAAATCACTGTCAGTGTGAAAGGGCCAAAATCTAGCGACACATTACCCGTGTATTTTCTGGAATCGCAGTGTGAAAGGGACTTATAAGGCAGTGTGCTCCAAAACAGTGGCAAAAATGCATTTAGAATATATAAGCATTCAAAGCTTGCAGTTTGTCACTTCTGCCAAAACGTCACAACGATTTTTTTGACGTCACAACGTACTTCATCTTCTCATCAAACCTTCTGACCAGTCAAATGCTCTCTAGAATCCAAAGTGCCCGCCCCCTGCACAATAAATAAATGCTAAAGTGCCGGCTAAGATCGTTCACTGTGTAGTATTTCCTGTACAGTGAATGGCTCATAGTACACAATGTAGATGATATGGAACGATTCAGACAGTGTAAATATGCTTTCGATTGGTGCAAATGAGGTATGGTTTCACGTTGTTTTACTCTAACCATGGCAGCGCACACAGTCTGATCTGAACTTTCCAGAGACATGATCACACGGAGCAAGTCATATGCGCGAGTCAGTATTAGGGATGTAAAATATCGATTAATTCCATGATCGATTGTCGTTTAAATTAATGCTCAATTAATTGATTAATCTTTAACCATAATGCTGCAAAATGCATCTATTGCAGGCAGCAGTCACCGGCATGACAGGATGTGCAAAAGCCACACACACTCACAAAATGCTTTCTCACTTGAATTAATTGGGTTTTAGTCTGAATAAAATGCTAGTAGCAGGATTATAAAATGAATCTATGTGATTATGATCATTTGATAAAATGAAGAGAGCGTGTCGTACGTTTGAGATCATTTTACTTTGTTGACTGTTTTCTGGCACAGAGACTGCTGAACGTGCCTCTTTAAATGGTTTTGTGGTGCTTTTTGTATTTGAATACACAATTGCAATGTTTTCAATCGCGATTATGGCACTGCGCAGTAAGTGAACCGCATCCATCGGCACACTCTTGTTCATATTAATTTGATCCTTATGGATTCTGTTCTAGAAAATGTCTGATTTTGAATTTTTGCGTTCCGGTAGCCAAGCTTATTTGTTTTAAAAAATCCGGCATACAGTGCATTAGATCATGACAGTGCGTGTGTGCATACGAAGAAGGAGCGAGCGTGGCTTTAGCTAGATTTATTTGGAGATTACTGCTCATGTCTCGTTCGGCACAAATCCAAATGTTTCCATATTCGCAATGTATTTAAATGTTAAACCATTATTTGTAATGTAAACTACTTACACACTCGCGCACAGACGGTGAAAAAAAGATGATCCTCTTCATATGAGCAAAAACGTCCTTGGCATAACAGCAGGGTGGACCGGTATAGCTGGTCTATTTAAACTGACCAGTGTAAACTTTTAAATGTTTAGTTGACTATTTTATTTTGATAATGAACAGACTGCGATGTAAGTTTGAATCGCTAGAATATACGTGTGTGCCAGGCTCGATCGATCGAAACAGAGACAGAAAAAATGTAAAAAGCTTTTTCGCAAAAGTGTTTACTGTCATTTGTGCACACTCAGGCCATCCTTAAAAATATTTTGGTTTGCAGTAACAGTAATAAAAAAAAAAAAAAAGGGTCGGTAGGTCGGTCTATTTTTTTTTTTTCAAGTTTCAATGTTAAAAAAAAAAGTAAATTTTTGTGATGATGACGACGTCGGTATGAATTTAAACAAATTAGCAAATAGTGACTGGGTCTTCAACCTGTGCCTTCGGGCGCATCATTGCAAACCTCATTTTGATGCAGGTTATATAGACCACAAACAAATTTAAATCTTTGTCAAAAACATGTTTATTGCATGAATTTCAGGTGAGAAAAAAAATGAGGTACTGTTTTACTTGCATCCACCGCTACGTATCAATGCAACCTATCAATGTCTAAAGTTTTATACGGCAAATAACACCAAATATAGGTAAATCCACGGACAACAGGCAGGAGAAATGTAAAGATTCAATATATTGGTAAAGACCAATATTTCCTATGATTTATTGTCGTGAAGTTACGTGCATGACAAACAGGAGTGCAACATTTTCGAAAAACAATAAGCAGAGTGGACTGCCATAATGCAAAACATTTACTCTAGGCTTCAACATGGCTGTGTTTACGATTCAATTTCAACAACAACAAAAAAATTGCATTGGCGATTTTCTTAGACTATCAAAAAAAATATTTTTTCGAATATTCGTCGAATTTAAAATAAAAAGCCCCGGTACGTGTTCCATTCCATCTCGCCGCGCGCACAGCTGTGTATACACAACTTTCAAAGGCGGACAAGCTCGACATGCAGTATCTGCTTTCTCATCTTTCACCTCATGTACGCGCACGAGATGCGATGACAATATATGTGTCATTGCATTATAAGGTTATGTTAACCTATCCAGTTGAAGCCACTTAAAAAAAAATAAAATAAATCAATGTGGAGTAGATCTTGTTTACATCAAAACTGAAACCAAGCGAATCACACAGAACGCATATTTCGCGCATCTCATGTTTTTAAATGAAAAAATGTATCCTGTGTGACTGGTTTTCCGCCCTTTTTATTTATTTAACAATGCATGCATACATGATGCTGTTTTGTTTTATAGTTCTTTAAGCAACTTAATTAATAATAATTGGTTTCATAATTGTTTTTTTTCACAGTCATTTATTCTAATGCTTTGAATAAACATGCAGTAATCTTGAGCCTCAGAAGAGAAGCAAAAAGCTTTTCTTCACCCTAACTGAAATTATGCATTTAAAATTCGAATACAATTCGAATTTTGATCATATTTAAGTAAAAAATTAAAATTTAGTTTTTTCAGCTATTTTGACAGCCCTAGGCGATTCAAGATTGTTGTAAAAAGAGAAACATTGTGCAGAAGTATTATTTGCTGTTATGCGTGTTTGTCCGAAGCTGCAGTTGCTGTGTGATGCCTGTTCAAAAAAAAAAAAAAAAAAAAACCTGGACGCGCTCCGAGAAAAGGTCGTTAAAATCATTTTCTTATTTTCGTTTTCGAAACTTGTCTTGGTTGATTCGTGCTTGATTCGTGCAATAGATTTTCGAACATAAAGTGACAGTCGACACGATCACGCTTTTAGACTAGAGAGGAGAAGGGATGGGAAAAGATCTGGGCACAGTTTTTCCAGAACTTTGTGCCAAGTTAAAGCGGTGTCGAGCTGTTTTAATGAATTTTTTTTAGATGTATTATGGTGCCCGAACCCGTATGACTTTGAACAGTGACCGCGAACATTTAGGCTAGTTTACTGCAGCCACAGCCATCATTACCAAGCGCGAACCGTTGACTCTGACAGTGAGTGAGAGTATGAGACGAAGCGAACGCACAGGCCACAGTGTGACATCCGTGTAAACACAGATGACGTCAAGGGTTTTTTTTTTTAATTAAAGATAGCCTTCATTTGTATGTAGGCCAAGGCAATTTATATATTTACAATAATTAAATATAATTAATAGTATTTTATTGCGTTTGTATTAGTTGTTTGAAGAGTAAAAAAAATAATTGGTCGGTCTTAACGCAAATTTACAATCGGCAAGTCGGTTGGACTAAAAGCAAAAAAAATAAAATAGAGTCGGTGCTAAATTGACAGGGTCGGTCGGGTTACGGCAAACAAGAATATTTTTAAGGATGGCCTCACAATAAAAACAGAGGATTTGTGCTCTTATAGGGTTAGGGAAATGTTAGATCGTGACCGTGCCTCTGGATGGCGTTCGAGATATAGTCTTCATTTATGTGGCTTTGTTCTGGTTTGCCAGTTGGTCATGAATTTCCACAAATTCAATAACATTTAGGCATTGTTTCTTAAATCTTCACAGTCCAACCCTCTAATTTTGCAGGTTTATTTTATCATCTTTCACTTTTAATCGCATCTCTTACTGTGTGTGGTAAACATGGGAAGGAAAATTAAAGATTTCATGAATTAAGTGTTGGGCGATATGGTCATTTTTCAAATTGTCATATCGTCAGCCCGTGAGATCGACGATACACGATATATATCGTGCATGGATGGAACAAGAAAGAGACTTTGTTCTTGTCATAGCTTAACTATTTGGTGTTTTAGATAGAGCCTATGGAATCCCCAATAATCGAAAAAATATACTTTAAAACATACTGATAAACTAACATTAAATATATAAATACTGTTTTTAAAACAGCTAGTTCATACATCACATTAAAAGCTTAATTTGTACATTGTGAATGAATGATGATGCATTTACATATGCTCATGAGCCGCATGCAGCCCAACATTAAATCGGTTAACCGACCATCGACAGCCTTAATCGATTGCATCTCTTATCGACAATTAACCGATCATCGATTAATCGTTTACATCCCTAGTCGGTATATAATAAAAACTATTACAACTACTATACATAGCCTCAGCATGATTATGACCACTATTCTTTATTATTAAGAGTTTCATAATAAATCTAGATGGTAATCTATTAGACCGTGGCTGTCAAATGCAGCTTTACCAAGGTCAACAGCTCTGGCCCAAGCAGATATAAACAAAAAGCTATTTTAAAAAGACATATAGCAGCCCGCCCTCTTTTCCTGTTTCTGTTGAAATTGTCACCACATAGAATAATGCTGCGTGCTTCAAGACACTTCAGGGTACCTTTAAAGTCGGTCCGATTCCGTTTTGATGTCAGTGTTTTATCGTTCGTCAGCTAGCTAGTTTCAGAAGTACTGAAAGTTCCTCTGCGTCCTTATTGTCATGGTTTGGGTGTGGAACTTCAGTATTCTCAAAGAATTCAAAGTATTATAAAAACTTAGTTGTCGTCCTTGGTTTGAACAGACCTTGACAGTTAACAACATTTTTAGAACGATTTTTCCAGCTGATCAATATAAATGCTGACAGACAATCAGAATTCGTCAGACTTTAATAAGCTCCAGCATTTAAAGCCACAGTCATGCAACAAGTGAGTGTAATAAACAGGATGTTGATGTCTGTTGTTGTGAATGCTATTGTTAACTTTGTAGTCAACAGTCCTGGTGTAAATGGATGTTTACAGTGTTGCTGTATTGTTTTTATAGCATCTGTGTTTGTATTTCGATCCCGAAATGAAATATGATCTGTGTACAAATTGTGGCTTTGCATCAGTTGATGTGTGCTTTTCTTTTACTTCAGTTCCTCTCTGGCACTCAAAATGAGGAAGAAGGTTCGACATAATCGTGTTGCCACCCCACAGAGGCCTCCTTCTCCCATCAAACCCTCACGTAACCGCGAGACCTTGACATATGCTGAGGCTCAGCGTATTGTGGAGCTGGAGATCGACGGATCTGTGCACCGGCTCAGCATTTATGACAAAATGGATGTCATCGACAGCGATGACCCTTTAGCTCAGGAGATCAGTGAGTGCACCAGCAACAAGGAGAACACGGAGAAGCCGCAGCAGGTCCTCGTGCGCTCAGTGCGGCTTAAAAACAACCAGCAGAAGAAGAGCGCCGCGTTGACGACTGTGCAGGGTTCGCCAGCTCAGGGCAGGCTACCAGAGCCAAAGATCAGAACGGTTGAGTACAATCTCCCGGCTGTGCCACGGAGGCCGTCAGCGTACTACAATTATGTGGAGAAGACACTGGACGAGCTCGACGATGAGGTGGAATACGACATGGATGAGGAAGACTATGCATGGCTCGAGTTGATCAACGAGAAGAGGAAGAGCGACGGCTACAGCCAGGTCTCTCAGAACCTCTTCGAGTTTCTCATGGACCGCTTCGAGAAGGAGTCTTTCTTTGAAAGCCAGGGCCAAGGAGACACCCAGCCACTTATCGACGAGGATGCCGTGTGCTGCATCTGCATGGATGGCGAGTGCCAGAACAGTAATGCAATTTTGTTCTGTGACATGTGCGATCTCGCCGTGCATCAGGAGTGTTACGGCGTCCCCCATATCCCGGAGGGCCGCTGGCTTTGCCGGCACTGCTTAAATTCTCCCGCCCAGCTAGGCGAGTGCATATTCTGTCCGAATAAAGGTGGAGCGCTTAAGAGGACGGATGATGATCGCTGGGGGCACGTAGTCTGTGCCATCTGGGTCCCTGAAGTGGGTTTTACCAATACGGTTTTCATTGAACCCATTGATGGTGTGGCAAACATTCCTCCAGCTCGCTGGAAACTTACCTGTTACCTGTGCAAGAAGAAAGGAGTGGGCGCCTGCATTCAGTGCAGCAAAGCCAACTGTTACACAGCTTTCCACGTAAGCTGCGCTCAGAAAGCTGGTCTCTACATGAAGATGGAGCCCATCAAAGAGGTCACTGAATCTGAAGCTACTACGTTCTCTGTGAAGAAAACGGCATACTGTTGCTCTCATACACCTAATGGTTGTGTGAGGAGACCACTTACTATATATGAGGACTCCAAACCCAAGAACGGTTTATGTCAGAAGGCTGCTCACAGGGATAGAGCAAAGGGATGCCATAAGAAGAACAAAAAAAAGCTTGAATCGGAGCCCATCACAGTGGTACCCACGGTTTCTGGGCCTAGTATTACACCTAAAAGGTAGGGTGAAACCTTTTTCTGCAAAGATTTTCTGTATCTTTGTTGTTTTGAATGTTGAATGTTTTTATTTATTAATCCATTTTTTTGACGCTCTGTGATTTCCTGTGTCCTTACAGTTTCAACACAATTCTCAACCAAGTTTCTGTCCAAAAGAAGAAGGTGTTTGTGGAACGGGTTCTCAGTTACTGGATGCTCAAGAGGCAGTCGAGGAATGGTGTCCCACTAATAAGGCGCCTGCAGACTGCCATACAGACGCAAAAAGAACCAGAACAGGTGAGACTTTCTTAGTCTGCGGTGATTGAGAGAGTCCAATTCTTATGCGTATGAATTTTGAGCAAGGATTTGTGTTTTGAATGAAAGGCACCACGCGTTGATGACCGTCAAGCTCTGAAAGAGCAGTTAAAGGACTGGCATCGTTTACGGCATGACCTGGAGCGTGCTCGCTTGCTACTGGAGCTCATCCGCAAGAGAGAGAAGCTAAAGAGAGAGGAGGTATGATGGTCATCGTCATATGTTGTCATGTCAGGTGCAAGGGATAAAAAATTATTTTATTAATTTTAAACTATTTATGTATAAATATTAATATCAACTTGGTATCAAAGTACTGGTACTTATGTAATCCCTAATGTATGGAGCTACAAGAAAGGTGTGTTTAAGATCAGGTTAATGTAATCCCTCTCCCAATGTTTTGGTCTGGTTTCTGCAGATGAGGTTACAGCAGTCGGTTTTGGAGATGCAGCTCACTCCATTCCCTGTCCTGCTGCGAGCAGTGCTGGAACAGCTGCAAGAGAAAGACCAGACTAAAATCTTTGCCCAGCCAGTCAGTGTTAAAGAGGTATGTGTCTCATTCCGGTGGGCTCATGCTGGCCTTTTCAAACTCTAAATTGTCTTTTGATAATATAAGGATTCTTGATGTGAAAAAAAAAAGCTTAAAACAGGGGTTTTCAGAAAATAACTTTTATACTATTATGTAAAAATATTGAATTTAAAATGTTATAAATGAATTACACTTTATTCATTTTATATATATTTACAATTTATAATGTATTTGAATTAAATTAATTAATAAAAAAAATTATGCATTTAGCAGACGCTTTTATCCAAAGCTGCTTACAGTGCAGTGCATTCAGGCTATCAATTTTTACCTATCATGTGTTCCCGGGGAATCGAACCCCCAACATTGCGCGTGATAGCGCAGTGCTCTACTAATTGAGCTACAGGAACACTCATAATTCATATGTTTTAGTAATTTATTTTAGCTTTAGTGCAACAGCAATATAAAATCCAATAATTTTTTTTGTTTTTTTTTTACTTTGACTTTTTTTTTCTTCAATACATATGGGTTGCTATACATTGTTGGCATCACTTGCAACATTGTCAGAATTTGTCTTTTGGCATCTGTGTTTTAAAACTTAAGATATGATTTCATTTTTTTTGTGCTGCCATAGTTTTGATGATTATACTGTTATTCTTAAATTAGGGAAAGTATTTAATGGATAGGTTTGTCCAAACTATTTTAGTCTACATGTAGTTCCTAATTTTGTTCCATGCTTGATTTTTGCTCTTGTGTACAGGTTCCTGATTATTTAGACCACATCAAGCACCCTATGGACTTCTCCACAATGAGAAAGCGTATTGACGCCCATGGGTATAAGAACCTGGATGAGTTTGAGGATGACTTCAACCTCATTATCAACAACTGCATGAAGTACAATGCTAAGGACACTTTTTTCTACCGTGCTGCTGTGCGTCTGCGAGATTACGGTGGAGCGATCCTCAGGAAGACTCGGCGGGACACCGAACGAATAGGCTTTGACTTTGCCAGTGGAATGCACCTTGCTGAGCCTCCTAAGATAGAGCCACCTCCAGCATTGACCTGGGATGAGGGTAAAGACCCTATGTGTTACATTTCTCTTCTCTGTTCGATTTTAGACTAATCACTTATTTTGGTTTGTTGGTGAATCATTATGAATTCTATTCTGTTTGTTCCAGTTGACAGACTGTTAAACCCAGCCAATCGCAAGCACATGTCTAAGGAGGAACAATTGAATAAGCTGTTGGAGATGCTGGATTTAACCACTGCCATGAAGTCATGCCCTTCTCGGAGCAAAAGGCTCAAACTGCTCAAAAAGACCATCAGCGATGTGCGAATGGAAATGGGTCACAAAATGGAGCCCCCTTCATTGGAGCAGAATATGAGGAATGAGGAAGAAGGTGCAGTTCTTTTGAATCAAATGTTTTTTTTTGGCTCACAGTAACTGAAATTTACTGAAACCACTTCTCATCACTTTCATCATTCAAAGGTTTAAGTGAGGTGGGGGGGGGGGGGTTCAATTAGATTTCTCTTCATTAATAGCTTGTCAAACCTTCCTTTTAGGAGCTGTGAAACTCAAAATGGGTTCATATTAAATATTTAATGTTTCATTACAGGTGACAAGTTACCTCCAAAACTTGAGCTTTCAGATTCTCTGCCACTCCTGAAAAACTTAGACAGTCCCTGTGAACCTCCGACACTGAAACCCATGGAGCCCAGCCTTGAAAAGTGCCCAAAAAAGGTCAAATTTGACGGGAAGACGTTCTCTACCTCACTTCTAAATGGTCTCTCCTCTGACGTTATGCCCTCAGAAAATAACGTTATGGTTGCTACCTCCACTCTTACTGAACCAGCGAATATGGTCAGCCGCCGAACAGCTGTGCTGTTCCGAAAGTCAAAGAACACGAGTCCGCAGAAGCCGTCGAACACAAGTGAATCCTCAACTGATTGCCCTCAGCTGGGCACTAAGACGTTCTTGTCAGTGGTCATCCCTCGCCTCGAAACCCTGCTCCAACGCAGGAAGAGGACGCACAGTGCTAGTGGAGACAGTCAGGGTGACGAGGATGAATGTCCGATTAAACGCTTGGATACTGGTAAATGACTTTCTCTTTTCTTTTAAAGAAACACAGTACCCTTCCCTCCATGGGCATGTTATAGACATTGTTTTGTACTTACAGGCATGTCTAATGGCTTTTCTGAGCCAAAGAAAGGGCTAATTGTGAATCGGCTGTCAGAGCCTCGTCGCCGCTGTGCTTCAGAGTCCAGCCTTTCCTCAAGCGGAAGTGGGAGCATCCAGGAAAACACAAGGTGGGAATGAGTACATAGAATAAAATTTCTAAACCTTTAATATGCAATATTTTTTTAGGCTTTATTACTCGTGATGAATGAAGTTCCTTTTTTGAATGTTTTCAGCGATGTCAGTCACACGAAGAGCGGGAAAGGGAAGCTGGCGATGACGAGACGAAACACGACGGACGATAAAAAAGAACTGGTCATTTGCGTGGAACCAGGGAACATTTCCAAAGCCAACAAGCTGGCAGCAGGTGAGCGTCCAGCTTTTTGCAGCCATGAGCGGGTATGTGGGATTTTACACCAGATCCATTCTTCAGTTCAGAGAAGTGGGTCAGACCCGTTCTGGCAGCTGCATTGGTGTCCCGTCAGCTCTCTGCAAGCTCGCTGTCCTTCCTTTTGCTTGCTTTGCCACTGACCTGCTCTTCATGGCTTCGTCTAACACAAAGACCGCTGCGTACTGCCGTAGTGTCTGCATGTGTGAAACACTCATGTTTTAATAGTCATCACGGCTTATCCTTTCCTTCTGAGTAGTTGCTGCATATGTTTGCTCTTTAACATGGCGCTTAAAGAGGCAGTTTACTTGAAAATAAAAATTGTCATAATTTACTCAGCCTCATGTCGTTCCAAATAATTTTTTTACCTCCGTAAAAAACATGAAATATTAATTTTTGTCTGTCTTGTCCATTCAGTAAAACTGTATAGTGATACAAGCTCATAATAAATATGATAGTCCAAACCATTGCACAATAACTTTTTATTTCAAGTGCATGCTGCAGTTTTGTTGTCTGAGGCTTTAAATAGTCGAGCTCTTTAAAGTCAGGTGGATTCTGATTGGCTGTCAATGTTTTTATCACTGGTCAGCTAGAAACTGTGAGGGTGAGTAAATGATGATGGAATTTGAATTTTTTTGATGAATTAAGATTGCTTACCCATCAGTATGCTGAATGAAATCTTTGGACTGCCGTGCACTTTCCCCAGAATTGGATAGCTTACTTCTGCATTCCGACTCGCAAGCATGTCAGAGTCTGAGTGGGCTCATTAGTCACATGACATGTTTGACCTTTCCAGACCAAATCAAATCCCTTTTCAGCACATTTATTATTCTATCTTGATTTAATAAATAAATATAAATAAATTTGTCTTTGGAAGTGGCATTAGAGGCATAATAGTGTCTGGTTAATGTCTCGGCATGCTTCCGTTAAAGAAATGACCCACTGCTGCCGACTGCTGATTGGCTAAATACTGCCATGGCTCTTGAGGTGTTCTGCACCATTTTTTACGGTGAACCCCTCATAACTTTCCATTATTCCTACTTTCATAGAGATTGACAGCAGCAATATTTGGATGCCTGCTAACACTACACCACTTAATCTGGAGCCCCTTAAACTAGTTTGGGCCAAACTTAGTGGATATCCTTCCTATCCTGCCTTGGTGAGTGTGCATGTGTGCATGCCGTCAGAGATTGGTTCTCCTTCTCTTCCTCTTCATTATTTCATGCATCAGCCTCCTCAGTGGCCAACAATCAACCATAACATTATTGCCAGGTGATACAACCAGGATGTGTATGTGCATACATTTGTTTTGTGCGAGTCTGTGACATAAGTGTGTGTGCGTACCTGTGTTTTGTGGCAACCATTTCCATTTCCAACAGTTTATATGTTAACAGTCACAGGCACACGCAGAGTTACCAGGTTACCAGGTCTTTCGAGATGCACGTTGGAAGATTACTGTTGTGTTGACAGCCTCTCTGCCCACATGTAGATCATAGATCCTCAGATGTCTCGAGCGGGATGCCATCTCAACGACGAGTACATTCCCACCCCTCCACGGGACGTGCTCAGGGTCGGAGAGCTGATGCAGTTCAGGTCCAAGGAGAAACTCTTCCTCGTCCGCTTCTTCGACAGCAGACGCAACTGGTGAGAAGTCTAGCATTTAGAGAAACTTTCAAATATTTCCACAGTTAAAGTGAATTGTGTTAATGTGTCTGACATTAGCGGTTGTTACACTGTGGTCCTGGGGCAGCTGCGATTTGTTCCCAAATGTTTTAAGGGGTATTAAAACTTAACATGTAAAGATTCTTGAATTTAAGATTTTTGTTTTAGAAGAAAAAAGTCTTAGATCATTGTTGTTTTTTCAATTGTGATTTGTTTGAAAAACTTAAAACAGACACCCAAGGGACACCAAAAATTGTTGACAGATACCCAAGGAACACCAAAAGGTGTTGTCTTCCTCCTTTCTTTCTTTCCTTCTTTTTTTTAATATCATTACTCTTTTAATGGAAACTGTATATCGTACAATGTTTTGGTAGCCGATGAAATTATTTATTTATATTAAACAACTTTATTGATTAGATGTTGATTTGTAAAATTAGAATTTATTATAAATATTGAATTATAATCATAAAATATGATTTTTTTTATCATCAGATGTTAAAATTGTACAATTTCTATTTTAAAATATTGTATATGTATATGTGTGTGTGTGTGTATATGTCATGGCAAAATATATATCTTAGTGTTTCTGACTTGTTTTTCTGCACAAATATCTAAACATCCTTAAATCAGGATATGATGATTACTTAAGGTGCAAAATTAAGATCTTGATTTCTGAAAAAGCAAGAACAAATATCTGTCAGTGTAGAAAGAAAACGTGTTTTCCCTTTGAAATAAGGGAATTTAGTCCACTGGCAGATATTTATTCTTTTTAATAGAATTTACTTCATTTTGATCAATTTGTCATTTTGCTTCTCAAGTAAATGTATATTGATTTGAGAATCTTTAGACAATTGTGGTGGAAAACCAGTAGTGGAGATCAGTATGAAGTTGTATATCAAACTTGGAAGTGTTGCTAATACAACTAATTTACATGTAGAAAACATAGAGACGTTCCCTTCAATTAATTGATTAAATTCTTTAGTTGGTCCTAAAAAAAGTCTTTAAACTGTCTTAATTTTAAATCCATAAAACCAGCAGACCCTGATGCCTTTGCATTAGTAAGAGGAATGATCATATGTGACCTGTGCTGGCAAAATGGAGTCTCAATGAGCAAATTTTCAAAAATTGTTATTTTTATGTTCGCCTTCTTCATTAAAAGACTTTCAGAATGATGTATGATTTGTTAGAATCAGACAAAAATGACTGTTTGAAGTGATAGTCAGCAAAGTTCATTTTGAGAAAAATCACAAAGCAAAATTACCTGCAACGTTGCAGCTCTATTACAAATAAATTGATTTATTAAAACTACAAAAGCAGTTCAGTCAAGATTTTTCTAAATCATTTTTTTAAATTGTTCGATTAATATTAATGAGGCAGCCTATATCAAGACCTGCTGTAATGCACGGATTTAATAATAATAACAACAGATTATGTTTTTCGTGAATACTTTTAATTCTGTAATTCTGTGTATGTGTGTATATTTATTGGGATAGTGCCTTTATGCGTGTGCTTCGGATGACTTTCAGCATGAGAAATGAGCGGAGAAAAAGTACTCCTCAGAAAACGCAAAAATAAAGGTTATTAAACATCTAAAATTATTATTTGGAGCACTGGGATTGCTAGACATTCATTTTTTTGAAAACCTCAAAATCGACTAAAATCTTAATTTTTCACTTAATTTTTTTTGCCTGTAGATCAAAATTATCCCATGCACATTCAGAGTCATTTAGCCAGCACACGGGTCACATATTTAAGGGTTCTCATAATTTACTTTTTTTTTTTTAACCCCTTACTCATCCAGCCGCTTGTTTATGTAGTATTGTGCTGGGCAGTGGACTGAAAAATGACTCATCTAGTTGGGACAGTGTATTTAAAAATGCTGCTTCTGATGCTGTTTTAAGTTAACTGTATTCTTCAATCTCCATCAGGCAATGGCTTCCTAAATCCAAGATGGTACCATTCGGAATCGACAAGACCTTAGATAGAAGCAAAATGTTGGAAGGCAGAACGTCAGGCATCCGTAAAGCTGTGCAAAGCGCCTTCAACCGTGCCATGAACCACTTGAGCCTTGTCCAGGACTTAGGCGCTGGAGATTAATGGAGATCCATGTTGGAGGGTTTCATCAAGTCCCACGTTTACCCAACGCTACGCTCCGGTATCAGACTGGCCCTTCCTCCCAATTCTGTTAGGAGCCGGCGAGCTTCTCAACAGACGAATGTGAGAGCACCTTCACTCTCCTGTAATGTGCTGCAAGACTGCTGTGAACTCACACACTGCCATCTACTTTCCTTTACACTTCCATCACCATCCACGATACGCCTTGTGTTTAACTCTGGCTGTATATACATCATCCTAAATTATCCAACACTAATTTATTATTTTTTTGGTTTGTACCGCACACGACCTCCTGGAAGATTTCAACTCCTAGGTAATTTCTCAACCGCACTGAGGTGCGAACCCATCTGGTGCTACATCACGTGCAAAGTCTTGATTTTTCCATGCGAGAGACTTTTGGAAGGGGCTGTCGCACTTACTGTATCAAACTTTTGTTGTTTTCTTTTTTTTTTTTCTTTTTTTTTTTTTTACGGTTAAGTTATTGTAATGTCAGTGCAAGCTTCTCCTCCTTGGCATTAACATGTTATCTACTTTTTATATAAAAATATTCTTATGGGACACAACTAAGTGATGTTTGTAAATATTTATATAAAGCTAAGAAATTATATACATGTAATACTTTAGAGTGGGTAAAAAAAAAATTCGGAGAAGAGGAAACAACAGTAGCGATGAAAGCCAAGAAGTGCATCACTCATGCAAAACCAAAAATTTTGCTGCCCAGTTTTTTCTCCTTTATTTTGGAATGTTTATCTCTTATTTTTTTCATATTGGTTTGTGTGAATGTTTCAGGCAGATAGTATGAAAAAAAAATCCCCCAAGTTGTTGCTTTTTTATTTTACTGTGCTCTCGGGAACTGTGTTGTAGGTCTGAAAAAAAATGTGCCTGTACAAATGTGTTGTATTAGGACAAAGAAAAGTATGCAAAACTTTATATTCAGAGTAGGCATATTTTGGTGGAAGCTGTGCTTGCCTATTTTTGCTTTGTGTGTGGGTGTTTTAATCATAGCCATCTGTTGTGACTGTTTAACTGTCTCTCTCCAGTATGGATTCTGGGTAGCATTCTGGGTTAAAACACTTTTTTTATGAATGTCTTGTATTGACCGGTACTCTTGTTTCTTTTCTCTGGGAGGATCACATTATAGCCAATGATAGTGAGTGCTGGCGAGATCCAGTATTTTTAAGTACACTGAAAATAAACACAAAAAAATTACAAATGGTTGTTTGTCTTTTTGATAGTTGATTGATTTCTCTTTTTTTCTCTCTCTCTCTCTTGAAGGTAACCTCAACTGTAATTTTGTGTTAGAAAGGGTCTGTCTATAACTAAGTTTGTTATCCCACTTTAAAAATAAGTCGATTTAGAAATTAGCTTCTTGTTTTTCTCAATTCTTTTAATCATATCTAAAGGTTTTTTTTCTTTTTTCTACAAATCAGTTTTACTTTTGTAGATATTATGATAGTGTTTGTGTAATTTTATTTTATTTTTTTACTGTTTACTTTGTTTAATTTTAGTTATTTTGGAAATTTAAAGTAACATCTTGCCTACAGTTGAAATGTTTATATAATGATTTTAAGTTTTTAAATAGTTTGTTTCAGTTTACCTACTACAAATTAAAATTATAATACACAATTTATATACAATGTATTTTAAGAAATGAAAATAATCATGTTAAATATATTTCCCAAGCATGATTATTGAATATGCCATCAGTTTAAGCAGCACATCACTAGATGGCGCTGTTGAACCGAACACAATGTTGATGACCCACCCAACCCATAACAAAAGCGGTTGAGCTCTGACAGATTTTGATTGTAAAAGATCTCTTCTAAACTTTAATAATATTTCAGCAAGGTCAGCACTGTCTGTTGCAAAGCAGATTAAATAGGCCATTTATTCCGGATCAGTAGTACCTGTTCCAGAGATGTCTGGCTTGTCAACCAACAAGCACTGCGGTGCAATTTCGCTTTCTGTTTGTCTCGTCTTCATATGTTCCTCTTGTTCTGTGTCTCTGTTTATCACAGTTTGAATTTTCCACTGGTGTGCTTTCATCTGCAAACATACCAAATAATAAAAAAATTGCCTCTGTCTCCTCAGTCAGAGGAAACAGTTTAAACTGCCTTTAAAAAGGACGTGATTAGATAGGTTGAAACTATCATCCGTCCGCTTTATCCTGTCCAAGATCATATAGTGTCTTTTATATTTTTTTATATTATATGAATTTGACTAGCTAACAAATACACCAATACACGGACATAAAATGTGAATTTGAGCTCAATTTATTCTATTACGTAGAAGCATAAAATCATATTATTTTATAAAATAACATATAGTATAATATAATATAAATAGCGTTCAGATTATTTGTTCGGGTTTTCTGCACGTCAATAGCTTTGCCGCGCAACCGGCGGCAACACAGCGTCAAGTCCATAAAAGGAAAGGCGGAAGCTATTGAATTTGAAGCCTTTTTCATGACTTTGGAGTGTTCTCATCTATCAAACTGTTCATCGCTGAGATATTCAACGCGCTTGAAAACAGACGCCGATGTAACGTTAGTGTTTTTTTTCTGCCTAACAGGTAATATTTATTCTGTATAATTCAGTGGTTAAAGAGTAACTAAACCCTAAACCAACTTTTTTTAGTTAATGATCTATAAGAATGGGGCTTTATTAGTGCTGTTCATTGATTCGAGTAACTTTTTTGACATTTGAGTAAAAAAAGTTTTAATTCTACAATACATGGTGTAAAAACGTGTGAGTGCTGCCCTCTTCAGGTTGAACGGTGGCTACTGCAGTTGATTTTTCCTATTGGATGTTGTGGTGGCAGGTGACATAAGCAGTTTCCAGCTCACCACGCCCCTTGGTACGAGCTACCACGCCCTTGGCAGTATAAAAGCATCAAAATCACTGTAGTGAGTCAGGAGCTGGAATTGCGAGTATTGGTAATGACCAGGATAGACTAATAAAGCATATATTTAGCATAGCAATTATATAGTTATTTAGATCTTCAAGTTAGCGTAGATTTATCTGTATTTAGTACAGTGGTCAGGATGGTACGTAGGTGTGTTGCTGGTTGCGACAGCACTGCTGGACTGCATAGTTTACCAGCAGACTTTAAAATTAGGCGCCAGTGGTTGCATGCATTTGGCCTGGAAGACCGAAAGTTCCCGCCTAGAGCTCGAGTGAGCAAACTGCGTTTTACACGGGATTGCTTCTCCAACGCAATGGAGGTGGAAATCGAATTGATATGAACAGACACCTCAACACCCTCCACTTCAGGTAAAAGTGGGGGAGAACAGTCCTCTACTTCAAATGATCGCTCTGTTGCAAAGCTGCGTCATTACAGTCACTCTCCATTTTAGCGTCTCTGACAGCAGCTGTCAATCAATCCGTCACTGTGGGTCTCAGGTTCACGCCGCACTCGCTCATCCCCCCCCCTAGGTTCGTCCCCTCTATCTCCGCTGTGATCTGCCCACTTTTCAGCATTTTTCAAATATTGTCAGTGGGTGGAGTCAGGCTCTGAGCAGGGGTTTAGTTACACTTTAACCTTTCAGAACCGCTAGCATCGCATATGCAGCAGTTGTTAAGAATATCTTAAGCACCCGTCTAACCGTTTTTGATACTTTTGTGTTTTCTTCGGTTTGTTCACTATCTGTATCCCTCCGCTTGTTTTTTTTCAACTTACCAGAAAAATCTGCATTAGTGTTGGGAATTTTTGAGTCTTTTATGAGTCATTCCTTCAACCGTTTCGTTCATAAAAACTGATTCATTCAGAAACAAAACCGCTGGAGACCTTAGAGACTCAATGGTTCATTCTGACGTGGCTTGAAGAAGAATTATAAAGGACTATAGATATGCAGCCTACAAGATTTACATTACTGTATTAACAGAATTGAATTGATTGTGATGAACTGTACTAGTAAATAAATAGAAGCAGAACTCCAGCAAACTATATTACACTGAATATTAAAACAGAGAATATTGCACAGAATGTGAAGTATTACATTGCACTACAGTACAGGGTCCAGTTTAATAAAAAAGGGTCCATGTGCCAGACACTTCACTATCTTGAGGCCACGAGTTCTCTTTCATCATCTCGTGTTCGAGATCCACCTATGGGAAGGGCATCCGTACCTGACCTCTGCAGAAGCATCCAATTGCACCAAGTCTGGCTAGACAGACAGAAGCGCGCAGCCAATGCCAGGTAAGGCCCCACCCCTTACCTAAGGGCATATAATGGCTACGACGCTGCTATTCTCCAGTTGACATTCGCTTTTCACGATCTCTGCACTGACACAGTTCGGTTGGATTACGCTGCTCACTTTCGTGTCTTCAGGAGGATATATCGCCAGATCAGCCTCCGCCAGACGTGACAGTCGTCTTTCAGCCTTTTCGCTGTGTTCTACATTCGGAGCCACCCGCGCTCTCGCCTTTTTCACATGCTCCTCCTTCCACGGCTGCCCGCCACGGATTTTTCCGAGTTCTTCGCTGGTATGTCACTGTCTAAACCTTCCGCTTCTCCCGGGAACAGCCTATCACGGGCCTGCCTGGCCGCGTGTGGTGCGCTTATTGCCGCTACGGATCTTCACCCTTTCTGTGTGGTTTGTTTGGCCCTTAAACACGCTCAAGAAGCCCTGGAGAATCCGGAAAATTGCAGCCATTGCCTTATGCTGCCCAAGAAGCTGTTACGACGCCGTCTTAAAGTTGCAGTGTCCCAGTGCTCCGAGCTTGGCCTTTCTGACTCGGACGGGGGACATGGTGACGACGTCGCGCTACCGGGGGACTCCCGGGGCGCCGCCTCACTTATTTGGGCTGACCAGCCCAATCCCGCATTCCCCGAAGAGGACATCTTCGCGGGCAACCTCACGCTCGTCGATGAACCGGCCGGTTCCGGCGATGAGGATGATGCGGCCCTTCTTGGGATCTCAGAGGACGAGGAGGCCATCCCGCCCTCTGGCGTTCCCCAGGCTAGCGTCCATGCAGCCCTGCCTGAGTCCATCCTCCTGGAGGTTTGTGAGCGAGCGGCCGCTCGCCTCAACATTTAGTGGCCAGCTCCGCAGAGTGCCACCGACCAGGAGAGGGATATCTATGATGGGAAAGTGTTGGGACCTCCTCCCGGTCCGAGGAAACTACTCTTCCTCATCCTTTCAGCGTGTGCTAAACACATGAGGCACAATTGGAGCGACCCGCTCGACTTCAAACACGGTCTCATGGGCCTTGAAGTGAAGGATATGGCAGCTTGGTATGGGTGACCCCCCTGCTATCGAGCCTTCCATCGCCAGGCACCTTAACCCTGCTCAGGGCGGGCTGCTCGCTCCCCCTAAGCCAGTCTTGCCCAACAAAATGGACCGTTTTTCTGCCTCAGTTCACCAGGCCGCATACAAGTCCTCGGACTTGGTTAGGGCCCTGAACGTCTCTTCCCTCCTCTCCGCTTACCAGGCGGAGATTTTGGATGATCTAGGGCAACAGCTGGAAAAGGGAACTCCTTCCCTACCCTTGTGGAAGGAGATCCTTACGGTGAACGACCTCGTCCTCCGTTACACTCGGCAGGCCGTCCAAGCCTGCGGGTGCTCTACAGCGCTTTCAGTGGTGGGAGAGCGCACGCTCTGGCTTAACCTGTCGGGCCTTCCTGACAGTGAGAAGCGGCGCATTGCGTGCGCGTCGGTAGAGCACGGCCGGGCTCTATTCGGCTCCGCCGTCGCATTGATGCAACAACGGTGTGACAACAAAAAGAAGGATGAGGCCTTCAAGCTATGCCTCCCTAGGAAGGCGGCCTGCCTGATGTCCGGCTGATGGGGGCATCGAGTCCACGTTCACAGGCCACGAGCCCTTCGGACTCTCTTCCTGCCCCGGAACCCCCATACAGGAGACACAGGGTCGCCCGCGGATGGAGCGGTTCCCCTCCTCTCGAGGCTGCCCAGCCCATGTGTTTTATGAACGTTGTGTGTTCCCCCCTCACGTTCAGGGGGTCTGTTGTGAGGAAAAGTGCAGAAGCAGTGTCACCACACCGCACACACTCTATTCCCCTCACCCAATTATTAAAGGCTTCGGCCCCAGTGTTTCCCCAACACAAAACACACAAAAAACTAAAAAAACACATTAAAACAAACTAATCTAATGAATTTGTTTTGGAGAGAGGATCTCTCTCTGCAGAGAGGGTCCATCTCTCTGTGGAGAGAGAAAGTCTGTCTGAACCCTTGCATGTTGCCCCTAGTTCGTCCACTAGATGGCGCCATTGCATCACAAATAACTCAGCTGGGCTTACATAGCTCCGCTGCGGCTCGGGTGGGAACACTCGCAAGTCACGAATGGGCTTGGCAGACTGTTTCGGCTCCCGAGTGGGTGATGCGTACTACAATGCAGGGGTACAGACTGCAGTTTGCAATGAAACCCCCGCTTTTCAACGGCGTTCTCTCTTCACACACGGAAGTAAAGGCCTTACACATTCTGAAAGAGGAAATATCCTCCAATCTTCGTCCGCACCCGGACAGGTTGGCTCTTTGGGCCTGGCCCGTGAGAGGACAAACCTAAGCGCACTGGGGCTTTCGCCGCGTGTGATTGCTACTATACAGAATGCCAGGGCCGTTTCTACGTGGTCCCTGTATGGCTGTAAGTGGCAAGTGTTCGTAGGGTGGTGCGATGGGCATGGTCTCACATCTTATCAGTGCTCAGTTCCTGATATTTTGTGTTTCCTGCAAGACCTATTAGAAAAAGGTAGGTCTTTTTCCACAATCAAGGTCTACTTGGCTGCGATTTCGGCCTGTCATGTTGGTTTTGAGGGCTCAACAGTCGGGCAGCATCCTCTAATCCGCAGATTTTATGAAGGGTGTCCGCCGCTCCTTGCCAGTCATCGGGAGAACTGTCCCTGAGTGGGACCTCTCCATGGTGCTGGAGGCTCTGTCTCAATACCCTTTTGAGCCTCTGGGATGTATTTCCTTAAAGCTTCTGTCTTTCAAGACAGCTTTGGTCTTGGTCTTGGCCTTGGCATCAGCTAAACGTGTCAGTGAGCTACATGCACTCTCGGTTCATCCCTCGTGCACTAAATTCTCTCTTAGCGGAGATAAGGTTTCCCTTAAGCCTAATCCGGCCTTCATGCCGAAGTGTTTCCCTGCGTTCACTTCGGAGGTGTTGGAGCTGTCCGCTTTTCACACTCCACCTTTTTCCTCCCCGAAGGATGAGAGGCTAAATGCTCTGTGTCCCGTCCGTGCTTTACAGACTTATATGACCAGGACCAGTGCTTTCCGGAAGAGCGACCAGCTCTTTATTTCATGGGCACCCCCTCATGGAGGGAATCCCATATCTAAGCAATGCCTCTCACATTGGCTTGTGAACGCTATAGCTTTGGCTTATGAATCCAAGGGAGTGCAGCCCCCAGGGGACATCAGGGCTCATTCCACGAGGGGCATAGCCGCCTCTTGGGCTTTGTTTAGGGGAGTGTCACTGCAGGACATCTGCTCCGCTGCCAGTTGGGCTTCTCCTCATACTTTTGTGCGTTATTACCGGCTGGATGTAACCAGCATCTCGGTAGCACATTCGGTTTTAGGGGTGGGGTCTTCTTAGCCCTCCCCTGCAACCACGTTGGAAGTAACGAATAGGAGGGAATGGGCCGGCAGGTCACGTACATTCCTGTCACCAAGCATGCATTTCCATTCCTGTATTTATATGCACTTTGGTGTTGCTAGAGTTACTATCGTGTGTGTACTACATACAAGTTTCATGAGCTGCATGTGCACAGCAGTCATGTGGTTGCGTCAGTATTGCAGTTTCATGATTATGGGATGTGTCAAGCACCACCTCCCTACTGGACCCAAACCCGCCGGGAAGACACTGACCCGACTGGACCCGATTGTCACACATTCCACCTTAAATTGCTATTACAAGTCAATAAACCTGTTGCAAAAAATACAGCTTTTTGTCTTAACGTTACCTAATTTAAGGAGCCGTAGTCTCTCTTCCTTGTACCTGACTGCTTGTGATGCATTACAATCCTCAGACAAGAAAGTTATCCATGTTATTCCTCTCGTTATTCCAAGTCCAAGCTTAATCCACTCATTATTTCAGCTTCAAGAGTCCACTTGATGTCACGGTGACGGACGACAAATGCAACTGTGCACATGTACATTATGACTCGAGTTAACTCGCATAATAACTTCGACTGTTTGCCCTTTTGAACTATAATAACGCCACTGACGTTATTTATTTGCTATCATCTCTGTGCTCTCTGCTCTGCGTCGAGTCTGAATCTGACCAATAAAACTTTTAAGATTAAACGGTTCATTTATATTATTGTAAAAATGGGAGAAAATGTAAAGCGTGATTTGGCGGTCGAAGTGTCCCTCACTGGTTGCCATAGAAACATGACACGCGCTCGAGACTGCACATGCGTGCTAGCTTGATCAACCTAAAATATGTTTAACGCAATTTGAGCGTCATGGAAAACATTCATGTTACAGTTCACCTCAGATTGTGTTGCTGATTTGAAATATATTAAATATAAGTGTGTCAAGCCTGCAAGCATTATTACCGTGCGGGCACTTGCATTAACTCTGAGTCTGCCCGCTCTGCTTCTAAGAGAGAGAGAGAGAGCGAGAGAGATCGCTTATTTTTGGCTCACACTTTTCTTTTCCTAATTTTACAAGTTGCAAGTTACGAAAAATACAAGCAGTGTCTGATCACGGCCGGGTGTTCCAAGAGGGTCTGGCTGCCGGCTTGCACTTGCACTCTCAGACTTGCACTCTCAGACACTTGCACTTCCGCTAGTGACATCACTTGCAGTCTTTATTTTTAATTTTGTTGAAGTTTTTTATTACTTTTTGTTTGCATTTCCCAACATTTTATAACAGTAGCCAGGGGCGAAGACAAGAAAAAATAAACTAAATTACAATGTCACTTGCAATCGCTACTTGCACTCTCCGCTACCTGTGACGTCACTTGCAATCAACACAAATCGTGCGTGTTGCCAATGGAGACAAGACGCTGTGGTCGCGATTAAACGATTAAACGATTTGCTGGTCTTGTCTTTTTCTTGCAGGACCCTGTACGTTATATTAGTAGGCCTACTAATTTGGTTTTAATCGTTTAATCACCACCACAGCGTCTTGTCTCCATTGGCAACATGCACGATTTGTGTTGATTGCAAGTGACGTCACAGGTAGCGGAGAGTGTGTTATGTTCTGTAATTTATGTTCATGGACTGCAATACTGAACCAGTCCGCTAGGGGCTGATAGAGAGATTTGTACGGGTGGGGAGGGAGAAGGAGAAGAAGAGTGGAGTAAAGTGAAAGAAGTTGAAAACAATGAGTCTTATCGTCTGATTTATTTCTTTTGATTACAAGTCTCAACATTACAAATTTTGGCGACGAGGATGTCTGCATCCGTACCTATGCCTGCATGTTTTCTTCCGACGGTAGGAGAGCCTGCTATACCGTTTTCTACATGGAAGAAAATTTTCCAAAACTATTTACTTGTCATCGGAGTGCGAGGTGACGCATGACCTGATGCTAGACTTCGTGCAGTTCTTTTACATTGTCTCGGTACGTAAGGCCAGAGACTTTTCTGTACGCTGCCAAACGGCGGTACAACTTATAATGAGGCCATGGCGGCACTTGATGCTCATTTTACGCCAAGAGTGAATGTTGTCGCTGCACGGCATAAATTCAGACAACGCGCGCAGCGTATTGATGAAACTGTAAGTCAATTTATAGCGGAGTTATGTCATCTGGCAGTGGATTGTCAGTTCGGAGGAATGGAGGACGAAATGTTAAGAGACCAACTGATTGAACGGGTTTTTCTGGCCGCGGTGAGAGACAGATTGTTACTTGAGCCCGAACTTACATTGGATCGCGCTTCCACGTTAGCGTTGCAAGTCGAATCGGCAGTACAAAATGCTACACTTCTTTCAAATACTGGTTCATCTCCCGCCCAGGTTCAAGCCATCTCGACGACAAAGGGCAGTTTCAAAAGAGGTAAACAAACTTATGACAAAATGCCAGTACAAACTGGGAAGCCACAGAATTCAAATAAAAGATGCTGTTTTCGCTGTGGATCAAACACTCACTTAGCCAACGCACACACTTGTCCAGCTGCGTCTGCCACCTGTCATCAATGTGGGAAGAGAGGACATTTTGCAAAGGTATGTAAATCTGCTGCTGTCAGAGAAGTGGTGGTGCCTGAACTGACTGTACTGTGTGTAAATCAGTCTCATGACAAAATTCGTTGCCAAGTACAGTTGGAAGCACCGCAAGGAAATAAAATACCACTGGAATTGATTGTGGATACAGGATCAAGTGTGTCCATCCTTCCAGAGACCCTGTTCATGAAACACTTTGCACATTGTGAACTGAAGGAACCTCAAGTGAGGTTAGTCACATACTCACGTGAACAATTACCAACCTTAGGATGTTTCACTGTTTCTGTGTCACATGACGGGGTTGCAACCACAGCAAATTTCTATGTGGTCAAAACGGGTTCACCACTTTTGGGCATGGACTTAATTAAAGCTCTAAAATGTCACATTGTGGGGGATAGAATTGTTACATTATCGAGCCCCGCTGCTTCACCAGTGCTAGAAATATGTAATGCAGCAGCCAGTTCACCAGGATGTGTCAAAGGATTTGTGCACAAAGTACAGATTGATGAATCTGTAAAACCAGTGCAGCACAAACTATGCAGACTACCACTGAGTGTACGGGAGGAGGTTTCCAAGGAAATTAATCGGTTACTGGGTGATGGAGTAATTGAAAAGATTGATGCTTCGCCATGGGTGTCACCGATTGTCGTAACCAGGAAAAAGTTGGGAGAAATTCGGGTGTGTGTGGATTTGAGAGAGCCTAATCGAGCGGTAATTACTGACTGCTACCCACTGCCTCATATGGAGGATCTTTTCACAGAGCTCAGAGGCGCTACAGTGTTCTCCCAAATTGATTTGCAAAGCGCATACCATCAACTTCCTCTCCATGAGGAGAGTCAAAATTTGACTGCTTTCATCACACACGATGGGTTATTCAAATTCACAAAGGTTCCTTTCGGGTTGGCTTCGGCGCCCTCCGCCTTTCAGAAAATGATGAAAACTGTACTTGAGGGTTTACCAGGAGTACAGAACTACTTGGATGATCTCATCGTGTATGGCCAAACCAAAGCCATCCACGACGCCAATCTACAGGCAGTGATGACTCGACTCACAGACATTGGTCTAAAACTTAATATGAAGAAAAGCAAATTCGGCCAGAGCAGAATTCGGTATCTAGGCCATGACATCTCAAAAGAGGGACTACCTTCCAACCTACCAACCGACCTACCTTCATTACGGTCCTTCTTAGGACTTACGTCTTGGTTTAGCAAGTTCATCCCGAACTATGCAATGGTAGTAGACCCTTTGCGTGAGATACTCAGATCATCTCAGAATGGATTTACTTGGACGAAAGCAGCTGAGGCGAGTTTTCGAGGGCTAAAGCAACTGTTAGTCCACAGTCCAGCCTTAGCTTTATTCGACCCCTTTTTGCCAACATTTGTGTCCACTGATGCTTCCGATTATGGCATTGGAGGTGTCATCTCTCAACGGCACCCAGACCAGTCGGAGCATCCAATAGCATTCTCTTCTCGTACATTGACGCCAGCCGAAAGAAAATACAGTACAGTTGAGAAGGAAGCATTAGCGTGTGTCTGGACAGTAGAACGTTGGAGGACTTACCTTTGGGGCAGGAAGTTTATACTGAAGACGGACCACCAAGCACTGACCACATTGCTGGCCACCAGATTAATGAACAGAGCAGGAATGAGGATTGCGCGCTGGTCAGCCAGACTTCTGTGTTTCAACTACAATCTGGAATACAGACCAGGTAAAACAAATTGTGTTGCTGATTGTTTGTCACATTTACCGTTACCTGATTCAGATGCTGGTCAGGAAGAGGAATTAGGCCTTGTAGCAGAGATTTCAAAAGAACCTTTCAAAAGCCATTCCTATGAAGGATCTCCTGGAAGCATGTAAATCTTGTCCAAGCTGCATGCCCAGATCACACAAGGCTGGGCTAAATCACAGAAACAAATGGATCCAGCGATCATGGCGTACTTTCAGATCAGGCATGAGTTAGCTGTGGATGATAAGTACATCTTGAGAGGGCAGAGACTAGTGGTGCCAGTTGCATTGCGCTCTAAATTAATTCACTTAGCACACGAGGGGCACCAGGGAGTGGTACGAACTAAACAACGGCTAAGAGACTTGTACTGGTGGCCTCATATGGACTATGAAGTGCATTCGTCCATTGCTTCTTGTTCCGCCTGTCAGTCCTGTGACAAAACCGCCCGGACATGTCCAGCTCCATTGCAGCCAGTGGACATGCCAGATGGTCCATTTCAGAAATTCGCAATAGATATTGTTGGACCTTTTGAGAGAGCCACTCAGGATTGTCAGTTTGCTATTACGATGGTGGATTATTATAGTAAGTGGCCGGAGGTTGCATTTACCTCAAATGTTACAACCAACACTGTTACAAAGTTTCTAGCATCTGTGTTTGCAAGAGAAGGTAACCCACTCACATTAGTCAGTGATAATGGTCCTCAATTTGTTTCTTCGGCATTCGCTGATTTCTTGACTAAAAGAGGAATAAAACACATTCGTTGCAGTGTTTGCTGGCCCCAAGCGAATGGTGCTGTGGAGAGATGGAATCGTGTTTTAAAGAACTGCATCCAAGTAGTTGAAATGCAACAACTTCCATGGAAGCAAGCAGTCACAGATTTCCTCCTGAACTACAGAGCTACACCACACGCGACCACAGGCGTATCACCTTTTGAACTGTTAAGAGGGAGGAAGATGGGTACAAAGCTAAACACTCTACCAACCACAGCAGCTCAGGGTGAGAAAGGAGCAATGGGCATACGTGACCATGTACATCGGGTTCAGCAAAAGATGAAACTGTACACCGATAAGAAACGTGGAGCAAAACCACCACCCTTCAAGTGTGGAGATCGGGTATGTGTAAGAAAACCTATGCATGTACCGAAGGCTGGAAGGAAATTCACTGTTCCAATGTTAGTGAATAAGAAATTGGGACCGAGCACTTATGTCTTGAGTGATAGGAAGAAATGGAATGCGGCTCACCTGTCTCTGGTTCCAGAAACCACTCAAATGACATTAGAGAATGCTCATGTTAATCCCGGAACAGAGAATGTTGTGTATGAGCCAGTTAAGAGCACACGGGCTAGACAGCCTCCAGTATGGTTAAAGGACTATGCTACAGAGTAAAGGGAAATTGAAAGGAAAAGTAAATGAAAGAACACTAGAGTTGTAGTAAGGAAGTAACAGAAAATATATGGTGAATGTGTTCGTATGTTATTCATATGTTGGTTAACTGATAGTTTAGGATACAGAAGAAATTTATAGTTATAGACAAGAGTTCATAAGTGGATGGAAACTGGGTTGAATAATTCCACTTGGTAAGAGTCTTTCCTAAAGAAAGAGGGGAATGTTATATTCTGTAATTTATGTTCATGGACTGCAATACTGAACAAGTCCGCTAGGGGCTGATAGAGAGATTTGTACGGGTGGGGAGGGAGAAGGAGAAGAAGAGTGGAGTAAAGTGAAAGAAGTTGAAAACAATGAGTCTTCTCGTCTGATTTATTTCTTTTGATTACAAGTCTCAACATTACAGAGTGCAAGTGACATTGTAATTTTTTTTTTCTTGTCTTCACCACCTAGCTACTGTTGTAAAATGTTTAAATTTGATTCAAACAAACAGTTATCAATAAATAGAACAAAATAAAAAAATAAAGCCTGCAAGTGATGTCACTAGCGGAAGTGCAAGTGTCTGAGAGTGCAAGTCTGAGAATGCAAGTCTGAGAGTGCAAGTGCAAGTCTGCAGTCAGACCCTTCTCGGGTGTTCTCCGAGTCCGATGACTCCGATCGCACGGGTATTACACTTTTTTTGTTGTTGTTGTTTTTATTACCATTTTCCAACAGTTTTATACAAATAACTTACATATATACAATTTGTATATGTATGAATGTAAACAGAAAAAAAAAACACAACCAAAGCAAAATTCCTGCACACACTTGAAGTATTAAGTAAAAATAATATCAAATCAGGCAATAGGAGGGTCGTCCAAATTTACTTGTTATAATAATTAATAAAAGGTTGCCAAATTGAGTAAAATGTTTTTTCTATTTTATTTTATAAAATTTTATTTTTCCAGTTTAGTAAAATTAGACGTCTGGCTAGCAGCGTCACAAAACACAAAACATTAATTTGTGAGCAGACTTTTTACATTATTGATATTAAAATAAACTGTAAATAATATGTAAATTATGCTACTTTTTCACAACTAAATGGGCTCAAACACAAATTTGAAGCTCAATAGAATTTGAGGAGAAAGACTTCCAGTCATAAAAACAACTGTAATGTGTTCATTTAGGTGTCAATTATATAAAATATATTATATATAAAAAATTGTAAATCATTTAGGTAAAAACGAGGTCCGTGTATCACTTTCAGGCACATTCCTGAGAAATATATATATTTTTTTTTGGCTGTTGACGTTAATAAGTTTTAATGTCGGAAATAATTTCACCACCACCAGCGCATCTAATATTCTCTATGACTTTCCAGGTCCCTTACGAAAATTAGCCATGGTTTTAACAATAACACCAAAAATCTTCGTTCTTGTAGCCATGGTATGGTAACTGCAAATTAACCACGGTTTTGTTACTTCAAATAATAATTTACAAAGAAGTATAAATATACTGTAATATTTTGTTGTTGTTGTTGCTATAAGAACAGACCTAAGCCATCAATAGCCTTTAAAATGACTTAAAATGCATTATATAAAAAACAATGAGGCAGTAATGAATGGTTAATAACACTGTTAAAATACATAATGTAGGCTAACACAAAATGTATGTATAAATATAATTTATAAAACAATTTATGTACATAACATGTTATTACAGATGCCTGCAAAGGGAGCCAAATGCCATGTAATTGCTGCTGTTAAAATTACAGGACAATCAGATCCTTGTTTAGGCTATTGGCCAAACATTTAATTCAAATATTCACTTAATCTTTCATTTTAGGTCATCTTTTTGTAATAGATGACACAGCCTTTATTATTTCTTCAACAAAAAACATGTGGACATCACAACCCTTACAAAAATAAACCATGGTTTTCATAGTAAAACTACTTAATTTTCTTTTTCAAGATTTATGAATGTTTGACACTATAAAATAGAGTCATGATAAAGTTATAGCCATAGGTAAATGCCAAGAGCTACATTTACAGTTGTTTTTATCAGCTGCTTAGACTCTCATTCTGGTGGCACCCATTCACTGCAGAGGATCCCTGCTGTGGGAAAACTGGATACAAAAAGCAGCCAGTTTTAAGAAGTGCCCTAAGAAAACCTTACATTTACAGTGGTATCCTTACATTAAAGCCTTTCTTTGGTGTCTGCAGCTGGACACAGCCTATAGCTCAGTCTCAGCAGGGTTTCCAAAGTTAAAAAGTGAAATCAAACCAAGTATGTGATCCAAGCCTTGCTATAGCTCAGAGCGACAAGAAATGCTGTTCTCCTCAAAACAGCAAAGGCACTGGAGAGCCGTGCCTGATTAGTGATTATCTGTTCTGAATAATTAAATCTAAATTAATATTTAAATACACAAATGTATTTACAAAGAACCAAACTCCCCACTGCATTAAAGAGCAGACCAATAGTGTAATCTATCATTTATTTAGTAGCACTAAACTGGTTATGACTGCATGCATTTGGAGGTTTCCAAATTAGATTCAGATATCCAAACAGTAAAAAATAATATGAGTCAAGGGCTTTTCAGAAGGATTTCTCTTAAAATATATCTGGATAAAACTCCCCTAAGCTGATTTAAACAAGCTGGGTAGAAGTTCATATATAATATTGGATTAATCTTTACTTAAGGTGAGGTAACGCTGACATCAGATATAACAAGAAGGTTATGAGATATGTAGGTTTTTAACTTACTTTAGCATTTTATGATAGATGGTCTTTGGTTTAATTGTGATATTAAAAAAGAAAAAAAAAAGTTGTTAAGTTATGTTACTTCAAAATACCATCAACATCCATTTCAGTTCAGATGTGTCCTATTAACAAGGTCGAATGCCTTTTATTTATCATTGAACAGATTTGCATTGATGTTTGTTTCCATGACATTCTCCAAGGTTAGTATTGATTTCAGAGGCTTGATTTAGAGAAGATTAAGATAAGTTTGACAATATCATTGATTGCAGCTCAGTCAAATGTACAGTGTCCTATCTTTACACCATTCATCCCTTGACAAACCCAATGAAAACGTTCGCAATCCAACATTTATCTGATCCATACACATACGTATACACAACCCCATGATCAAATTAAAGTGTCTGTTCATCCCGCCACATTTTTGTTAAAAGCATAAAAGCAATCTTTTTTTTACTAGTAATGTGTCATAATAAACCAATGAAAAGCCTTTTGAATTTCACCAAAAGTGAATTATAAGGGCAATTTTAATTCTTAAATTCAGCATAAAATGGAAGTTGTGACACTGCGTTGACTTCACCACCATACTGTGACATGTCTCCATGTGAAAAGGCTATTGAACAAGAAAAAATAGAATTGGACTTGATTTTATTCATTGGTTCCTGATTGAAATGTTAAAAAGTGAGCACTGCACACTAGAATGGCGGCACGTATGATTGAGATTGTTTTAATTGAAGTGTGGAATTACATACATTAGCCGAGAGAAGTGAGCATATTACAGGAACATTACATGTACTGATGTCTAATATTTATTTAGAGCATTTTAGAAGCCACAACAAAACTAAACTCTTCAGTGGTGCATGTATATGCCCTTAACCTAGTATTATCTGCATGTGATACTGAGCATTATGGTTAAAGTACTCAATCCCAGTGTTTTCAACAGCCTGTCTTAGGCTTCTTATTTATCGCCGTTTCTTGGAAAGGAAGTATAATGAGCATCATCAGACTCTGATGAGAAATATAATTAGTCAGATGGGGAAGATTTCTGACATAATTACAGTGGCTGGTTCTGTCCACTCGAATTAGAAATCAAGGAAATTTGTTGATAGAGTCTGAGGTGATGGGGTCCCATCGTGCACAGAAAATTGGACGTTTTCCTGAAACGAAACAGACAAAAGTTTAAAAACTGACATGAGGTCGTTAGAAGTTGTTTACAGAGGTAATGCAGTATTGAAAAGACAAATGAATCCAGCCCTCACTGCCTTACTGAGAAGGACAACTACTGAAACCCCATAAAGAATTGGTTTGAATTCAGTATTCAAATCTGATCTGCAGAACACAATATGTACTGTTTTTTAAATTATAATCACTACAAATCTCATTTACCTTGTAATTCACATATTCATCTTTAACGTGTACTTCATTTTGCTTCTCTGTAAAGGGAAACTTAACCATATGAAATGCTGCAAAATGTCTCGCCATTAATCTTTTTTGTTCTGCTTAAAACTGTGAAACTCCATTTCATGGTTCTGTGTTAAATAGCCCATTTTCCCTATAGTGACTCATCCTAGAATATGCTTGCTTTTAACTTTACAAAATAAACACCTCCTTCAACCAATTACAAATTATATCATTATTCAGTATTCTTTAGATTTGACAGGTTTTTGATTAAGAAATTTGATGGACTGGACATTCTGGAGATGTTTTTATTCAGTAAAAATGTTCATTTCCAGAAGAAATATTACACAATCAAACTTTGGGATTCTAAGATATTGCTGGTCTTTTACAAACATCCACACTAGCAGCAGGCATAACAGCTCCCTGCTGAAATATCCTTATTTTTGATTGGTCATAGCTCGCGTCAGTACCATATCTCTGCAGAACACATTGTTACTTAAAAAAACTTTGGTTTTTGAACCGCAATTCTAGCAGTAGCTTTAAAATATTTTTTCTCTTCTATATCAGTTAAAAAAAAAGACACAGTCAGGATATTGAAGCACCATGTTGATAATTACATCCATAATTTGTTATGACCTTACTTGTTTTTTTGTTTTTTTAAAGGTTTGGAAATGAAATGGGTTTCAGTAACTCCGTGTATAAATGCTGAAACACAAGTAGGTAGGCAAATGGTAAAACATTTTGTAGTTTCCAAGAGTTAAGTGTTTAAAACAGCTTTAATTTACTATAATTATGCATTTAAACAAAGGACCTGCTAGCAATACCATTGTTATTACTGCTTATACTTGGAGTTAAGGATACTTACAATAAGTTTTTTTTTTAAAATTCTTTCTTTCTTTCTTTCTTTCTTTTGTTTTTAAAGAAATTATTTTATTTTTTGGCTAGAATGCATTACACCAAAAGTTAAATTAGACATTTTATTATTGTTATTTTATAATGTTACCTTTTAAGATTTTCATTAAAAAAAAATGTTCTTGTAAGAAATTAAAAAAAAAAAAAATCCTGGACAAATATATCAGTTTTCACCAAAATATGAAGCATATTGTTTTCACGATTGATAATAATATGGAATGTTTCTTGAGCAGCAAGTCATCATGTGACACTGAAGACTGGAGTAATGATGCTGAAAATTCAGCTGTGCATCACAGGAATAAGTTATATATTTATTTAAATTGTAACAATATTTAATAAAATTTTATAAACATGAAAAAATCTAAAATCAATTTTTTTAAAGAAACTGCTTCACAATTTTATCTTTTTATTATTATTTTTTATTATTATTAAACAATGTGATTATAAACAAATGTTTACATTTCTCAATGTTTAATTGTTGACTTCCCAAGTACTTTATACAATAAAAATGAACTTTATTATAATTTTCTATCACAAAAAACATTTAAAACATTTTATCCAAATATTTTATTAGTATTTTAATTAATTAGATAAGTTAGGAAATTAATTATTTATGAGACCTTGTGGTAGTGATGCAAATCATACAAATATGAAAATGACATTGCTGAGGCTCATAAACCTCATTTATGAGGAATATACATGGAATAAGAGAGAAATTAAATGACATTATAGAGAAAAAAAAAGTTTTGATTTTCTCATGGTAGATGATATATTGGGCAAGAAAAACATCCTTGCCATCGTATTGCAACATGCATAGCAAGAACATTTGAAGAACACATCAGCTGCTGCATAGCAATGTCCTAGCAACATTGTGCCGGAATGGACAAATGCCACTCACGTTCTCTTCAGAATATGTAAAAATCTGGTTATTGACTCGAAATAGACTTAAAAATATGTTTTGTCACTTGAGTGCTCTCCGCTAAAAGCAGAATGCTGAAAATACACAATATTCAATGGTTTGAGGCCTGGAATTGTGGTCACAACCAGCTTTGAAGCTGTCAGGCATTTGGGACAGATGTGAGAGGGATTGTGCCTGGAATATATTTCTCCTCTTCTCTTCATAAACCCATAAACACCCAAGCATTCGATGGCTCTGAGTTCAGGAAGGCATACCTGATTTGCACTTCAAATCAAATCCCAGCTAATATTCCTTCAGCTCAGATGAAGCATGGAAAAACCTGATCTTAGATCAGCGCTTCGAGTCATCTTTGAGTCTGACGGTTCGCGGATGCTTGGATTAGCAGAGTTATTGTTTGAACTTGAACAACACGAAAGGACGAAAGTGTCAACAAAGTGATTAATGATAATGGAATGCAAGCCTGAAGATTATCTTGTTTTTGCGCTTTTTATCTCAACAATAATTTACGACGAGATTGCAAAGTCAAAGCGGAATGATCCCAGTACAAATAAACAGCTGAGTTAGCCATCCGAGTTCACTAACATCACTTCCAAGGAGTCTGTTGAAAGTCTGGCTGGGATACTGTGTGAACCTGAGAGCCGCGTGCTTTGAATCCCAAACAGTTTTACAGCAGCCCCATTGCGGTTCTGCTAGATTTTATCACAAAACACGCCCACCTTATTACCATCAGTCATGCCACCCGTTTTCAGGGGTGTAATATTTCTCCGTTATGTCTCTTGTCATGCAAAACTGTCACAGATTTTGCAAAAACAGATCGTATTTGCTCATTTGAACACTCATTTGTTTGTCAGAAGACATCTTGCATGACCAAGAAAAATCTGGTTTATTCCCCCCCTCCCCAATGTTTGCTGCATGTATCTGAACACACCCCGGCGAGCATCTGCACGTGTCCATCCACATCAGGAGGTTGACCTGGGAGGCCTCTCACCCGGTGTGTGCACCTTTCTTGTCTCTCCGTCCTGTTTATTTGACTCATTATCCATCTCAAAGGCCTCCTGTGGCTCTCTCCCAGATGCACGCCTGGATCAATGGACTCGGGATGGGTGGAGCTGAATCGTAATGTTTCCAGCCTGCGGACCGGCACACACACCATAGCGGGGTGGATCAATGGAAACTTCGCCGTGTGGAGATAAGAGAGGACATCTTGTAGCGACTGCCCTCTTCTTTATCACCCTCCTTTCCTCACTGATGAGCTTTAAAGTTGCACTGTGTTAGCAAGATTTAGCCACATGGCGTAAAGCCTGAGTTCAGGGGCTTAGGGTGGCCCAGGTTCAGAATCCATTTATTTCTGAGCATAAAACTGCAGCATCCAGTTCTGGGATTTATCTTGGTATCTTGAAGAGGAGATTGCTAGAAAACAGGGAAACGCCTGCTTATCGGATATTACCATCATGACAGCACACAAATATCATTTTTTTTCTTTCCTTGTCCACCAGAGAACATTGGCTGTGGGGAGTATTTCTGAAGTTAACTGTTTAAGTGCTTGCTGCTCCGTCTCATAACAACTGAACAGAGGCTGATCAAAGTCTTGAGGAAAATTTTATGCAATATAGTGATATTTAACCTAATTAAAACACAATTTCTGGCAGATATATAATGAGTTAATTAGTCAATCATGAATGAAGTGGTTTGGACACCTGCGTGGTCAGTAACGCTGTCTGTCTCACTTCTACACATTACAGCCAATCTGCTGCTGATTGAGAGACTAATGACTTTATAATAAGACAAGACCTGAGAGTCTATCTTAATGGAAATCACCAAGAGCCCATGAACCAGTCTTATTTCAATGCTGCTCAGCCTTTATTTACTACTTCTCTGGTTTCGAATGAGGGTTGCACAAGATGGTGATGTTTTCAGGCGATTTGGAAGTGTTGCACAGCAGATTGGCACAGACATTTGAATCTGATAACACTTTGAAGTCTAGATAGGGGAACTAAAGATAGACATACCTATTCTCAGATCAAATGGATAAATCATTGGTAGACGTTCATGGATTGTCAGTGGATTTATGAAATAAGTCATATTTTTGCAGGAATACATTTAGTGTCAGTTTAAAACATGTTTTTCTCAGTTTTGGTTTGCTTTGAAATGATTTCTTAGTTGTGCCGATATATTCAAAATTCAATGTATTTTTTTCATGTTTAAAAATGTAGGCAAATGTATAAAAAATAAATGGATTAAGTCATTAAAAATGTGACATTTAAAAAGCATTAACATTTTTTCTAAATCCTTTCCTTTTATAATTTATTAGAAAATGCCATGCCTTTCAAACAAATCAATTTATTATTTTACTTTTTTCTTTTTTACATTTAACCCCATTTTTAAACATGTCTTATTATTTGTAAGTTTGAACAGTTATTTATTTACTCTTTTGTTTATAGTTTAGAGTCATTGAAATGTAGTTTTAAATGACAATCTTAGTCCTCCATAGTAAAACTTTGAATTTGTTTGAGTATATTATAAGTTAATGTCTATATTAACAGTTTGCTCGGATAAATCCTGTTTTCTTTTTCCTCTGTGAAGAACTATAAGTGTTCAATGAGCGCTTGACCTAAAACACTGCATGCCACTGGTTTTAAACAATAACAGCCTGATGGATTCATTATTATCCAGTTTTGTTGTGGAAATGGACCCCTTTTGAGATTTATACTGATTAACAGCTGTACACACAATGTATTAAAATTCAGCACTTAAATGTTTGAAAAGGTTCAGCATCATAAAGTTATGGTTAATGGTCTCTGAAAATATAGCCTATGAAGAAAACATCCATTAACTATAAATATGTGTGGAATGCGATATATTTACATTACTGTTGTGACATATTTATTTTGAGACGTAACAATAATGCTCTAAATTACTATAATGGCTTCTATTAAGATTTTATGCATGACAATGTTTTCTGCATCAAACGCAACAACAAACGCGGTGTGGTTGGCTGAAATTTACAATATGAAGTTTTACAAAACCAACTTGAATTTACAGTATAAAAAAAAGAAAAAAACAGTTTTCTATTAACTGAACTAATGTTAGTATTCCAATTTATTTTACCTTTATAATACAATGACTACTACCGTAAGTGAAAGCCACATGATTTATCAAAGTAGCTTTTCCATAAGCTGGGGTAAATGCGAATATTTATACCTATACTTTTATTCCCATACTGATTTTTAAAAGAAAAAGAAAAGAAGAAAAAGAAACATTATTATTTCAATCAAACAAACATCAAATGTAAGAGTACACAGATTTCTGGTAATTTTATTTTTTCTTTTTTGCCTGTAAATTATAAGTTGACGTTCTTTTTCTCTAATTTACCATTAGAGATCTAGTGTAAGGGAACTTACCGTACATGTGCCGATATTTGGTAATGCATGTAATGAATATGCACGATATTGTTATCGTGGGCACTCATAAATAAAAAATACCGTGAATAATTATATATTACAAATTATCCCGAATTTTTAATGCATTTTAAGAATACTTTTTTCATCAACTGGTAAAAATGCACAACACCGCTGTAAGCTGCTTGAAAGATGCCTGTGGCTCTGATGTAAACAAGCACGCATGAGAAGCACATGGGGGAACATGTGAGAGATGCGCTGAATGAAAGCACATTCACTCTTTGACAGCAGATGGCGCTAAACTGCAGAAAATGCAGCCCTTACCCTGGAAACCCCATAAATAAAGCAGCTGCAACTTTCTAAAACATATTTAATAATTTTAAATAGCCATTCAGATTTGTGGATTTGCTGTGTTGTTCATCACAGTGCCAAAAACTCAAATATTTAGACTAAATAGGTTATTTATTTAACAATCAATATAACAATATATAACAATCGAAAGTTGCAACTGTGTCGTTTAATGAGCTAACATGAACTAAGCGTTTAACAAAGATTACTAACTTCTGTAGCAAGTGTAACTATTTCTCATTGTGAATGTTAATGCATTAACTAAGGTTAACTAATGAGATCTTATTGTAAAGTGATACCTATTGATCTTTATAGTTCTTTTGCACTTTAATTTAACATTGCATTTTTACAGTCTTTAACTGATAGAACTACAATCTAGACCACAATATGTTTTTTTAAAACATTTTTATCCTCTAACATGCATGATATGATATGTTTTTAATAGATACTGGTATCTTGTGAGTGGTACAGAATTGGTTGAGATATGAGCTGACCGCAGTATGTTCTGAAGTGTCCAGCACTCGGTCACCAACCTTGCAATCTGTGATGCTGTTCACTGAACGAATGCTTGTTTGGTCACAGTAGAATCCTGGTCTTATTACACACACACACACACACACACACACACATACAGATGGGCTCAACTCGTTTATTCATAAGGGACGTTTGATCTTTCTCCAGTGGAGTCACATGCTTCGAATCTAAGGGGTCACCAGATGCCAAAACTGTCGGATACTAAATTCTTTTTTGCTTCATGCGAGGCTCTAAATGGCTTCTCTGTAACCTTCCACTTGTGTAAATACAAGGCATAAATAAGCACAAGCGTTCCCACGATTCGCACTGTGAAGTTGACTTCAGATGTTAATATGATTTTATTTTTTCCATTTAGATTTTTTTGGAAGCTTTGCTAATTTCATGATTTTTGTTTTTTATTTATTTATTTCCATGTTCTGACTTAATTATTACCATAATGTGTATCACCACTCATTAAGATGATATAAAAAGCTGCCGGGCCTTCAAAAGAATGTGCAACTTAGCTTCATTAAAATTTGAAAACTTACATCAGTGTGGCAGGGCTTCATTACTGTCATTATCAATTATGCAGGCATTGAGATGTGCATCTTATTGAGAGTGCCCGGCTGTGTTTTGCATGCTGTCTGCCTAGCTTGCTTCTTCTTCGCACTTTCGAAATGCATATCCATATAACATCCTTGTTCAGAGAATGTTTTTTTTTTTTTTGCCAACTAAGTAACCAATCTCGTTGTGCCTAATCAAATATGTCATGTATGCTTATTTGAGCCTCAAACCGCTGACAGTTACTCAATATTCATTTCATCATGCTAATGAATGATGGGTTTGCATTTACCTTGCTATGGATTAATGGAAGCCAATCAATACTCCTGAATAAAAGATATTTGATTGCGTCTTTGTTTAGCATATGATGAACTTCAGTTTGGATCTATTTAATTGAGCAATGTTTGACATCTGTTAGACTAGAACGAATAAACAAATGAACGTCCTGACCTGTATTGATGAATTGGTTTTAAAACAGGAGGTTTTTGGTTCCCTCTGTTAACTGAATTCAGTTTGCCCGATAACTGTTAAGAAAAAATCAGGGAAACCAGCTTTGATGTTTGAATATATTTGTGTGTATATTCAACTTTCTAGTTACATATGCATTTTGAAAGATTTTTTTTGACAAGACATAATACAACTTTTGTCAAAGCCTTGTATGTGGATTGAAACTGAGATGAGGTAATTTTTTCCCTTTGAAGTGTAAAATATGTTATTAATGTAAATGGCATGATACAAGAGAGCTTAAGCCCCACCCCCTGAAGTTAAATCCTTTTATTTCCTCCCAAAACCTCATTAATTTGTTGCTATGCATTGCGATATTAAGGTTATTTGATTGATAATTTCAAATCAGCTTAGTTGAAGGTGATTAAAAATAGATCTTCAAATCCATATAGACACACTGTGGTCAAAAAGACAACCAAAATTGCTTTTAGAGAGGTAGAGAAGGAAAATGCAGAATGCCTGCAATTGTTTTCCATAAGTGGGGAGGAATAGATTTGTTGTCAAGGATGTGCAAAGTGGGTGCACTTTGAGTGCTTCAATTGTGATGGGGATTAATTTGGGAAATATGCCTGTACTAACATTGAAGCTCCAAGATGTACACCGTTCAGTCACTAAAAGCAGAGTAATACAGACGTTGTTATAAAATACTTTGTTAAGATGTTATGAAATGCCCAAAGTGATTTAAGCAGGAAATTGGTGCACCATTAACTGAAGTGGTTATTTTAAATAAGTATGTACTTAAACCTTGCTCAAAATATTTTTCTGTATCGAAGTATTTGCATACAGGGAGACATTTTTAAACACCAAAGACAACTGTAGCTGCCTTTATGTTTACACAATTTTTATTTAACATGTATGTTTCCCCACATTTTTGGACCAGAATACATAAACAGGTGTTTTAGTAGCATTTATTAAATTTATTCTAATTGCATTAATTCCTCTATATATTTAAATTTATTGTCTTATCTCTTTTAAGACACTTTTGCCCCCAGGAGATTGATTAAAAGGATTTGTATAATTATTAAAATGATTACAAAAATGATGATGATGGTTATTATTATCATATTTCTTGCTTTTTCTCTGAGCCCATGTTTTAGATAGACTTTTGTACCCAACAGGCAGATCAAAAGAATGTAATAAAATAATAATAATTATTATATTAATGTTATTATAATTATTAAAAAAAACTTTAATTATAATATAATGTTGTTATATTTCTTGCATTTTCCCTGAGCCCATCTTTTTTTAGACATCGTTTTTATTTGTCTGTTGGGTACAAAAATCTTTTGAAATTTCTTTTTTATTAAATAATAATAATATTGTTTATTTATTTATTGTTGTTATTATTATTATTTTGCATTTTCTTTTAGCCTGTGATTTTTATTTTTTTAGACATAATTTTGATTTTGATTATTTTTATTCTTTAGTATTATTATTATTAGTAGTAGTATTAATATTTTGCTATTTATTAAAAAAATATATACTTCTATAAGACGAATCTCTATATCTGTACCCAGTATATTTGTAATTGATGTGATACATTTGTAATGAATTATAAGTTTCATCTCACGCTGTAATATGGTTTGTGTGGTGATGATAGACAGATGAGGTATATGATTATTGCTTTAAAGAACTTCTGCATTTTTCTAGTCATTTCATTTAGGCGTTTCCTGTTGCTATCCTCATTTGGAACTCAGCAGGTTCAGTCACCCTTTAGGAAAGCTATTTAAAATCACATTCTTATTCATTTTCATCTTCAGTCAGAACGTAATTAACAGAGCAAAACTAAATAAACACTGCAAAACAGCCCTTTTAAACATAATTATAGAACATCGCCGAATTATCAAGTATAATCAACAAATATCAGACCTTTTTAAGAGCATGTTTAATAAGTCATTGTGGAGGTTATATTTGTTAATCAGTCATTTTAGTAATGCCCACTTCTCTTGTTTATTTTTATTTATGAACCATTTCTGGAACAAGTTACCTTTTCATTTCCCTGTCACAGCTTGTACGAATCCCTGTTAGGCAGTTCTGCTAATTACTGGATTCTTGATGTCTAATTATCTTGGATTTTCTCTGAGCCCATGTTTCTTACATTTGTTTTTTTTACCCATCATAAAAATCAGAAAGATTATTTTTAAACTAACTTGCTTTATCTCCTACTTTTCTCAGCCTTTGATGTGAGTAGCTTTGTGGATGTCACCTTTGATCAGTTGATCACAATCAGGTGAAATTCTGGAACAATGACTTTGTAAAGGACCAATAGAAGACATACATTGTGATTTGCTCTTGCTGCTTTTAATTGGTTTATTGTACTCACACTATTGCAAGCATTTTGGACACTCTCCGTGGTCCTGAAATGACCCAGCTCGACTCGAATATACAATTTGCATCATATTTGAATTGAAGGAGCTTTTGAAGCCTGTGTCCAGTGTTAGAATCTCTGTAATACTTGTTTCTGATTGGTCAGGCACAGGAATTTTGTTTTTATATTTGTGTATAATGAGCACTAAACCACATATTTCACCATTGACAATGCATGGCAAAATACCAGTGTTATTTTCATGTTATTCATATCACTCAGAATTAATTGGTGTCATCTTGCTACTCAAAATGTTCTCTCTGGTAAAATGGCCTTGGAGGACTTCAGTTATTAATTATATTGAGAGCATAAACCTTTTTATGGCTTGAAGAGCATTCACTCAAGCAAAGATAATGAAAACTTTCTTAGAAGTTTTTACAGGTAAAGTATCTAAAAAGTGCTTTGAAAGGGCTACATTTACTTCAGAGGCAACACTATATAAAATACAATGATTTGTTTTCATTAAATGTATCTTTAATACTAACAGATTTCATTTTAGGTATAAACAAGTTAAATAAATGGGGAGGGGTCTGTCATTGCAGTTAAATATATAATATAGTGTATATTAATATTATGTATTAATTAAATTCTTTTGACATTTAATTCCTTTTTTAATATTTCTATTTAGCTTTTCCAATGTTCTGTTTAGCTTTATTTCTTTTTAGGTTTAGTAATTGTAGTTATACATTTTTTAATTAATTAGTTGCCATGGCAGCATTTCTAATGTTTAAATTTAAGTTTAGGTTCAGTTCATTTAAAACTAATTTCATTTTATTTCACTTAAAGGGACAAGAAGTAACTTTTTAGGTATTTTATTATCTAAATTCAATATTTTTATTCATAAATATGCCCTCAATGGTGTACAAATACCTATGCCAATGTTTAAACTAATCCTCGTAAATGAAGAATTTATTATCTTTATATACATGGGACGGGTAGGTCGACGGAGGCTTCCATGTAGTTCCGCCATTTTGCAAAACTATAATAGCAGAGAGGGACAAAAAGTACTAAGCCAACGCGTTTCCACAACGCGTTTTCGGTCAGAGCCAGAAACGCAGGTGCAGAGCAGTGAGAGGCGCTTGAAACTGCACCGGCAAGTTTAAAAGTCTGGATTGCATTCTTATTATGGACCATACATATGCCGCGCCACAGGAGAAGAAAACATGGTCGCCAAAACGAAGTGCTATTAGAAGACATCCTGTCAAAGCTTTTTGGTACATATCGCCTACCGTAGATGCAACGCGCATTTGAAAAAGCGAGGCGCTGGAGAGCAAAATTAGTTTGAATGCAAAATACAATTTCACCACTAGATGGGAGTAATTCCTACTTACAGTCCCTTTAACATCTATTTTGCATAGTTGTCACGGTTGGTAAACCGTGATCTCTGGGTTTTGCACTTTGTAGGTGAAGTCTGTGTGTTACGCGTCAGCACTGATTAGTTTGTGGGCGTCTCCGTTTATTGTCATCAGCAACAGCTGTCACTCATTACTCATCCCTATATATTGGCTTGTCTAGCGTCTTGTGTTCGTGAGAGCGTTGTTTCATGTTTGTAACCTATGCCTTGCTTTCTTGTGTGTTTCTGCGTTGGATGTCCGTGTCTCCCTGGAACCCCGTCCACTCTACGCAACCCACCACAAAGCAACACCACTTACCTTCGGCTCGCCTCCCCGCAGTTCCTGTGTCACCTTCTCCTGCTGCCAACTCACCTCCGCCTTCTGGATTCGTCATTCCTCCCAGCGTTATTTGTGTCTCAGTTTTGTATTATCTCATTGTCTTCATTAAATCTCATTAATCTTGCACTTGCTTCCTGCCACTCCTTCACCCAGTCGTTACAGAACGCTCTCACCAACCATGGAAGCAGCGAGCACCACTTCACTGTCTGAATTCATTCACCACAGCGTCAACCGCATGGATCAGCAGCAGGAGAGCATCGTGAACACCGGACGCGCGATACAAGCGCTGTGACACAGGTATCTGAGCTCACCCAGCAGATTCATCAACTCACCTCTCCCACTGCACCCACCGGACCGCCTGCACCCCCGTCCCCCGGGAGACCTCCCAGGACCACTTCCGGCCAGAGCCGCGACTTCTGGCGCCAGAGAGTTACTCCGGTGAGCCAAACTTTTGCAAGACTTTCCTTAACAAATGTTCCATGCATTTTGCATTGCAGCCCCGCACCTTCGCGACAGAGGAGTCCAAGGTTGCGTTTGCTCTTACCCTACTCTCTGGCAGGGCCGCCTTATGGGGGACGGCGGTGTGGGAGAATCAACATCTGTGTTGCGCCTCGTTCCACTCCCTCTCCGAAGATATGAAACGGGTCTTCGATCGAGCTGCAGCCGGCAGGGAGGCCGCTCACCAGCTCTCGGACCTGAAACAAGGAAAATCATCAGTGGCGGACTATTCCATTCAGTTCCGCACCCTGGCGGCCGCGTGCCAGTGGAACGAGGCGGCGCAGTGGGATCGATTCCTGCATGGGCTGGCCGACTGTGTTCAGAAGGAGATCTACCTCCTCGAACTGCCCCCAACGCTCAACAGCCTGATCGACCTGGCCCTTCGGGTGGACGCTCGGATTAACCGCCTGGGTAGACAAGTCAGTCCTACACACCATTACGTCTCTCCGGAAAGGGGCGGCTCGAGTTGAGAGAATATGGTCGGTCCCGTCTACGATCACGAACCCATGCAGGTGGGTAGAGCTCGGCTTTCCCGGAGGGAGAGAGAGCGGCGGAGGTCCCAAGGACTGTGTTTATATTGCGGTGGCTCGGAGCATTCCATTCATTCATGCCCGGTAAAAGAGCCTGCCCGGTAGTAAGTTTGAGGCTACTATCGGGTGGGATCTCCGCCGGGAAGTCCTCAACCACATCATCGACTCTCCTTCTGGTAAAATAAATTGTTATTCATAAATACAAACATAAATAGGGCTATCTTTCAACTTGTGTTTTTATCATACAGAATAAAACATTACAGTGTTTCAGAACTCACAGGCTGGAACATGGGGCATCTTATAAAACAAAAACAGTACCTCCACTTCTGATCATTAATGACACATAAGTCACCTGCTGTATCTCTGGCCTACTTCTTAATAAGATGCATGTTTTTCTTTACAAAGATAAGCATCTCTGCCTTATCACAGCAAAGTCTATTTCTCTTTTCATCCAAGACATGAGACACAGAGCTGAATAACCGCTCACTCTCGGTGCTGGTGCATGGCACACTAAGGTATTTGCGTGCCATTTGTGTGAGTTCTGGAAAACGCAGGTGGTTATTTCTCCAATAACAGAGTGCGCTCTCACCTCTGGGAATAGTGGTCTCTGCCAGGAAAATACGCAGTTGTTGGGATACAGAGGTACTTGTCCTCTCTGGTCCATTTTCTTCCAGAATCTCCTCAAACACATCATGCAGGGAGGGCCATGCTCTGTCGGATCATTGCCTCTTGCGCTCTGTGTGATGTGCGCGCTCTCCATCGCGCGTCCAATCCTCTGCACCCGCATTACCAGTTGTCAGCCACGGGCCTCTCTTCATTTCAGTGCAGCTTAGGTTACCAGCCACCAGCTTTTACTAGTCTGGAATCTGAAGTCGTGCTCACGCATTTGTCCAGAGGTGCCACCGCACCTGGACCAGAGCCCGCGAGACTCTGCTCCGGATGAGGGAGCGCACTAAGGCCAAGGCCGATCGCCACCGGTCAAAGCCTCCCGTTTACGTCGTGGGTCAAAAGGTGTGGCTTTCTATGAACAATATTGCTCTCCGCTCCATTTCTAACAAATTAGCTCCCAAATTCATTGGCCCGTTTACTATCACCAAGATCATTAGTCCGGTGACAGTCTGCCACAAACTACCTCCAGCGTACAGGAGGATACATCCCGCCTTCCATGTGTCCAAAATTAAACCCGTTTTATTCACGTATTAATCCGCCTACCCCGGTTCCCCCGCCGCCGCGTATCGAAGATGGGGAACCGACCTATTCGGTTAATCGTATTCTGGACTCGAGACGGAGGGGATGAGGATTCCAGTACTTGGTGGACTGGGAAGGTTACGGTCTCGAGGAGAGAAGTTGGGTACCTGCTAGGGACATACTGGATCACTCCCTTATTGATGATTACTATCAGCAGGTAGGCCCTTCTGGGAACTCCAGGAGGCGTTCTTAGAGGTGGGGGGGGGGGGGGGTACTGTCACGGTTGGTAAATCGTGATCTCTGGGTTTTGCACTTTGTGGGTGAAGTCTGTGTGTTACGCGTCAGCACTGATTAGTTTGTAGGCGTCTCCGTTTATTGTCATCAGCAACAGCTGTCACTCATTACTCATCCCTATATATTGGCTTGTCTAGTGTCTTGTGTTCGTGAGAGTGTTGTTTCATGTTTGTAACCTATGCCTTGCTTTCTTTTGTGTTTCTGCGTTGGATGTCCGTGTCTCCCCAGAACCCCGTCCACTCTACGCAACCCACCACCAAGCAACACCACTTACCTTCGGCTCGCTTGCCCGCAGTTCCTGTGTCACCCTCTCCTGCTGCCAACTCACCTCCGCCTTCCGGATTCGTCATTCCTCACCACCATCTTGGACTGTGCATTCCTCCCAGCGTTATTTGTGTCTCAGTTTTGTATTGTCTCATTGTCTTCATTAAATCTCATTAATCTCGCACTTGCTTCCTGCCACTCCTTCACCCAGTCGTTACAATAGTTCTAATTTTTGTTCATGATATTACCATTTAACACCAATTAAATGTGACTTGAACAGGGTTTATTTCGCAATAATGACCAGCTAACTGTACATTTATTCCTTATATACATAAATACAGGGATTGAACAAAATATAAATATCTCATTCAACACCCTGTATTGTAAATGTGCGTAGGAGTACAATCTTAACTTCTTTTGCAACATCAGTTGGAATCTTTCCAGACATATTCATCCTTGATGATTTGATTCAGTCGACATTGTGCTGATGCTCAAAGTCTCACATCTCTTCATTGTGTGCATTAATCATTCACATTATTTCATTCTTCAAACATGATTTGAATATTGAATCGCCCCAATGCATCAAGCAGGATCAGCTTCGCTTAATCTTTCTGTCTAGCTTTCTTTTTCAGTTTTTACTCACATTCTCCATCTTTTTCTCCCTCACACACAAAGTAATTCTATCAGCAAAGGCTACGAGATGAGGCCTCCTTGTAAAGTTGCTTGCCAATTCCATTGTCAGCGCTCTGAATCTTTTTTGCTTTCTAAGGTCTCAGGAAGCTATTTATCTTGTGAAAGCCCATGCAGGTCAATCCAGTAAACATATGTTGTATGGAGATGATGAAAATGGGGTTAGTACACTTAGGTTATATGAAAACCTCACTGTATTAACAGTACTTGAAGATGTTGGGTCTGTTTTCATGGCGCAAGGACATTTGGCTTCAGTGAGCACAGATTCTTGCGGTATTACTGGAGGTTTGAGAGCTCAAGTGAGATGCTACAGTGTGGATTTCATTTTAGGTGCATGAGGCAGTCTGGAGGCTAAGCTGTCTCTATCCTTGGCGTCACTGATCAGAGTCTCAGAGGAGAAATTGTTTATGTTGCTGCATCTGAGTGGAAGCCATTTCCCCCCTCATATCTTGCCAACAATCAAACTCAGGATGAAAAACAAACACACACACACAAACTCAGTCCAGTCAGCTATTGCAAGAGAGCTCTGGGAGGATTGATTTTCTATAGCTGCTCTATTAATCCTAATTTTTTTGATTGCTTTCATGCAGTAATGAAATATCAGACACACTCCACTGTCTGAATCTCTGGGGTACTTATAGACGGGGCCAAAAGTCTGAGGTCACCAGTGAAAATGCTTTGATTTGGCATTTTTGTAGTTAAATACAATTTGTTTTAGTACAAAAATCTGAGTGAAAAGTTCATTCCAAATTAACATGGAGATTTTCTTATTTACTATTTATGTCCCACTTTGTCAAGTTGCATGAACTCCACAGTTTGGTGTAAAACCTGACGATCATGTTCTTCAGCATGATTAACAAGAACATCTGACATTTTTACATAAGTTCTCAAATTGCTTGTTTGTTTTTTTGACCTAGAAAAAGTCAAAACCTTAAGTCATTTTTCAGTTTAGTTCACGTCATAATAAACTTGATGTTTAATCACAGATTTGAATTGGAGATTGGATCCATAATTTTTTGTTGTTGTTTTTTGTTGTTGTTGTGATTTCTGTAACCCGCTGTATTTATATAACTGTGGGTTATTTTGGCAACCCAGCACTGGGTCGTTTCGGGCGGGGGAGGCTTTTGCTAGCTTGCTTGCAAGGTACAGTTTTTTTTTCTCCCAGGATTCTTTAAAGAGTCAAATTAAATAAATAAGAATACAGAATTATAATGTTGTACTGTCACTTATAACTTAAGCTTTTGAATCGTGATGCATATATTATATTATATTATATTATATTCATGAAAAATACCAGTACTTCTTCAGATACTTTTAGTCATTTTTGATGACATTTTATAAATAATATAACGTAATAAAATTATCAATTACCTGAAAAACATGGCTGAAGTGCTTGAATTTTCCATTATCTTGATGTGGACGCCTTATATCACCATAGTCATTAGACATTAAAGGGTTCATATGATGCTTTTTTTAAAGATCATTATTTTGTGTATTTAGTGTAACAGAATATGTTGACATGCTTTAATGTTCAAAAAACATTATTTTTCAAATACTGTACATTATTGTAGGTCCTCTATGCCCCGCCTCTCACAAACGTATTTATTTTATTTTTTTACAAAGTCCCTCCTTCTGACAAGCGCAGTCTGCTCTGATTGGTCAACTGACCCAGTGCATTGTGATTGGCCGAACACCTCAAGAACTCGTCAGAAATGTAACACCCCTTTCCATAATCTTTCAAAATAAATATAAAGACAGTTAATAATGTCCTTAGTTTAACCATCAGTTCAAGCCCAATAGGGGAACAGAGTGGTGTGACAGACACAGTGATGAAGCTCATATGTGTTTGCAGTAAACAAGCCACAGACGGTTAAGACAGCTGACTCCACTGTGTGACCGTCTCTCTTTCTCTCTCTCTCTCTCTCTCTCTCTCTCTCTCACTCTCTCTCTCTCTCTCTTACACACACACACACACACACACACACGATGCGCAAAACTCCGCATTTGAACAGTCAATCGCAAATACTTAAAGTAATAACAAAACATACTTACAGTAGCTGATTCAGAAGCAGCAGATTATCATTGCAAAGTCAGAATTACCTTCTCTCCTAGGTTCACAAAACGATCTATAAAATGCGTTGCTGTTCTGTTGTAAGTAATCTTAAAGATTCCTAAGTGCATCTACTCTCGGAAGGCCAAATAAAGTGCTTATGCTTTCATCTAGATACACACAGCATCTCCCTGACATGGCTGCTTCAACACTAACTGCGGTTACTGAAACCACGCCACCTTTCTTTGTGTGAACATTTGGGTGCCATTACGCAAATATTTCCACATAGTGATGTAGACATGATGTGGGGCGTGTTTGAATGAGCCGTTTTAAGGGGTGTGAGTCTTAACTTTGATAAAGAATATCTCTTTGGTTTTGAGACTTTAGTCTTTGCAACTTTACAGATCTTCTTTTTGTACCAAGAGTTTGTAACACTCCAAAGAGAAAGGGAAAATTTAAATTGCATCATATTACCCCTTTAAATGCATATTAGGTACATAAAAGCTATTCAGCTGCTGTTATTCCACTGAATACATCAGAATCATAGTGTAAGACGATAGATGCCCCCATATAAATCAGCCTGTCCTTTTATCACATGCTTTTGTTTTATTTGTAGCCATTTGCAAAAGTGCTGAAAACAAGATGCACCAAATAGTGGCTGACACACAGTTTTGAAACTTTGAACCGGCGCTTGTTCTGAGGGCTTGTTGGCAGCTGAGAGTGCAATCAATGCAGCGTCCCCGTGGAGTCTTTAGCTTTCTCCGGAATAGACTTGACTAATTGGTGATTGAAAATCCCAACAGTTTCCAGTGTGTTTAAAGGTCAACTGTTGTTCTAAAATTGAGTGCCATGTTGTAGGTTGTAATTATAGTGCTAACTCTATAGTTTAGCTCTTTGGTTAGCCAGAATGTAGACACAGCATTTGTGCGTCTGACAGCTTCAAAACCTGGGAACCTTTTTTTTTGTTTGTTGTTGTTGTTTGATATTTATTAAATGTATCCACTTCTGGGAACCATTAAGAGTTTTCTCATTCATAATGTATGTATATATCTATATATAGCCAAATATTGATGCTCTTTAAATGGATAATGGCGCCATAGTCATGTTGAGTGGGCTACATTAAAGCCTTCAAGTCTTTTTCATAGCATTATCAAGATCAATGCCCTTAGTCACAAGTTGCATGACATACTTTTCCCGACTTGTGCATTTCAAAGGAATTACAATTTTTGATAAAAATGCATATTCATGGTTTCTGTATCTCATTATCCTGATATAACATCCCCAATTTGCATAGGCTCCTAATGAGGCACAAAAACATGGAGAGTAGCATCATCTGAAAAACAGCACTTTAAAAATTAACTTTATTTTATTTGAATATTTAAAGTGACTGCTTTTACCTGACTATATCGTGAGGTGCACCCTCAGTGGCGGCACTTTTTGTGGAAGATTGAAAGTGAAAGATTCATCAGACTGAGCGAGAGAAAACAATTCAGCATTCATCTGTCAGTCCTAACTGACAGGCTGTCAGTCAAAGCCGGCGAAACAGGTTGTAGTGGGACCTCTTTAGATTTGTCAGCCCGCTGAGAAAAAATTTCAGAGTGTGTAACAACTGAAAGCCAGACAGATGGATAAAGTAGGTAGCTGTGGGTTTAATGTATGAAGCAATGGAAAAGCACAGATCAGAGTTTGTTTCTGGCGTTTGTGCCAAAGGGATGACGGGGTATTTATATTTGCTGCACGACAGGGGATTGCTTTGGATTATTTGAACCTGCTTTCACAGCTTGATGCTAAACATTGACGGTGCCAAAGAAAAGTGCAGCTTAGAGTACATTTCAGTCCAACTAAAAAAAAAAATAGATAACCAAAATGAGCAACAGTAATCAATTCCTCTCTTACAAGACGGGGCAGGGCTTGTGGGATACCGATAGCTGAGAAAAGACATCTGTACTCTTGCCAGCAATCGATCTGTTCTTGGAAAGGACGATATAAACACAAGAATCGCAATCCAATACCCACTGAAATTTCCATCCATGACTCAATCTGTGAAGGTGCGGGGCCTGTAAGCCTCAATTAGAACATGGGGAAAAATGACGAGTAGATGGGAGAAAATGGCAAAGCAATGATAAGAGATTTGATGTGGCAGACTAATTTCTCATCCCACGGGACCAAAGCCAAATTATCACAGTGAGTATTTTTAGCATGATGTTTTAATAATAAGTGTCACACTGATGTAATTGAACAGGAATGAGATTTGGTTTTCGAATGCATTTAAAAAAAAATTGTGTATGAAAAATGAATGATCTCCACCTGTTGGGAAATGCGGTGGTTTCTATTGCTCAGTCATTTTATTGCAAACAAAATCAATTATGCTGATCTTCCTGTGCATCCCTCATAAATTAACCACATAACTGCGGCATTCCTGCCGTCATACAGTAAATGTTTTCAGATACAGTCGTGACCCTGCTCTCCCCGCTAAATGAAATATTAGAATTAAGCTTTAGATTAATGTCCAAAAGGCTTGTCTTGTTCATTTTGCCAGGCAATTCATCTTGAGAGAACATGATTTGGTTATGTAAGTGAATGTGTGTGCAATTTCTCACAGCTGGCTCTGTTTGTCACCCTGAAAGGTCACCTCTGATTGGTCCATCGAGTGTGACAAGCATGTCAAGAGAAAACTAAATACCAGGTTTTGGTGGCCACTTGTGCTGTAAGGGCTAGCAGGACAATTCAGCTTATGATGACAATGTGACGGTCTGGAGTCTGGAAGGGCATAATTGACAAGCGTTTTCTTTCTCATGGGGGGACGCTTGTCTGAAGTTTTAAAATCATTGGTTACCCATAAGCCAATCACATAACGTTTGGTTATGACGTGTGTTATGCTCAGCTGCCTCGAACTTCCACTGTAAACACAGGAATGCTACGAAAACAAAACCATTTAGCGAAATACCGGAGTGAACATGGCAGTTCACAATCACAATTATTGCCTTGCTGGACTTTGGCCTCCCCAAGTTCTCGCTGACGATCAGTAACAGTTAATAAATGTAACTTTTCCCAAGACCTCTCGGGAGTAGGGCCACAACTTCACCTCCATTAAAAATGTGAAACAAACACTCTTCTTGTTCGTGCTTCAGCTGGCAAATGCCAGGAATATTCTCCACCAGAGCGAATAGCATCCCGTGTCTCCGTGTCTCCGTTTTCGATTTCCCTAACCTAATCTACAATCCTTAACTCGGCGCTTAGCATCTACGTCACGGCTCTCAGCCCGCCCTCTGTTCGTTGATTGGACGGCTGTTTTGGAGCCGGAGGAAAACTGGGAGATAGTTTGCTATCTCAGACTGAGTACAGAAGCGAATTGAAATTGAGCGGAGTAACGAAGTCTGACGTAGTCAGGCAAATGTGATGGTGAGTCACAGTGATAAATTATGTTTTGAATATGAATGCATAAAGACATTCAAGTTATTATGAGGAACCTGAGAAACTTTTATAGTGAGAAATTCAATAATCCTTCTAGTTGAAAGAATGTTCAAATTTTATGTTTGTAAATATTTATATTTTAAACATTTAATCATAAAATTAATGGTAATTAATCTTAGTTTTGAAGTAATTTCAAAATGCATATTTCTGGTTTCATTGAGAAATGCACTGAGAGTCTCTTCATGAGCTTTTCACTATTTAATTTGATAAATACTAGTGTCATGTACACATTCACAGAGATGCTCAAAGGTTGTCACTACAGCCCTCCATTAAAATTCAAGACATTAGCATGGAAAAATTTATTAATTTATATTACTATTATACAGTAGAATGTACTTCTCAAAGTAAATAACAAAAATAATAATTTAATCAAAACATTAATACTTAAGGAATATTATAGAATATAAAAATTTATCCATGTTTTATTTTAGACCGTAAAGCTTGTTGGGCAGAACTTAAAAATGTGCCAAAAATGAAAGGAACTGTTCAAATTTTAAAGTCAAATAAATTGTTAATGTGTTCATTTGATAACCATTGTTTTTTAATAATGAAAATGTATTCATAAAATCTAAATGTAATCATAATACACACATACCAGAAGAATCAAACAAAGCAGAAGAGACAATACAGAATTTCTAATAAATAAATAAACAAGGTATTATGGTCAAAATTCTTATTATTAAATTAAGTTTTATGATTTCATTTGATCAATTGATTACGCATCCTTTTTGATTATTACATTTTAATTAAACTATTTTGAAACTATTCAAAAATGAAAAAGGAAAACTGTCTCAGGTTACGTATGTAACCATAGTTCCCTGAGTAGGGAACGAGACACTGCGTCCTCTAGGGGCCGCTTTGGGGAACACCTCGTTGTGACCCGTGTCTGAAGCATACATTGAAAAAACACCAACTTGTTGGCCGGTGACAGCCTCCGACGTCACTACCAGCGCGACTATAAATAAGCACCGGGAGAGCACGTCACTATCTTCTTCATCTGAAGCTTGCGTCCGAAGCATGGCAGGGAGCTAGAGGACGCAGTGTCTCGTTCCCTACTCAGGGAACTATGGTTACATACGTAACCTGAGACAGTTCCCTTTCGAGGGAACTTCGAACTGCGTCCTCTAGGGGCCGCTTTGGGGAACAGTATACCCACGGCGCCATGCTGAGGGGAGTGCAGGCCAGAATCATGGCGAGCACTAAGTACCAACTCTACCATTTCCATGGGAATTGCCCCTGGGACGTTAGACGGCTGTCTGTGACAGTACCCCTTACGGCCAAAAGGCCTAAGCTGTATACCCAACTTAATTGTTAGGGCCTCGGCCCAGGGTAGAGCTGAAGGCTTGGAATCAGGAAAGATTCCTTTAAAGGGATACGGCTAAGAACCTAGTATTTCTACCAAGTCTTGCCTGTCACACAGGGGCTACCGCTAGCTTACGCATAAGCTTGATGAAAGAGCTGTCTCGACAGTTCTCTAGTAGCAACACCCTGTTTAGATAGGTATCCGAGGATACATAGATGGAGTGGCGCCCAAGATGAACGGGGCTTTTACCAACTCAAGAAAGGGCACGAAGCAACCACTCGAAGCCCTCACCATATAGGATTTTAGAAAGAACGCAGAATACTAGTGTGCGAACTTACCACAGTGTGGATTTCAGAAAGTGTGCAAAGACTTCATGTGCACACTTACCATAGCATGGATTTTCAAATACTGTTTTAAGGAGGGGCTCTCGTGACACTCTGATAGAGCAGCTCATAGATGGAATGTTGCATCTCAAAACAGTATGATTGAGAGTCATCAACTCGATCTATGGAAACAATACTGGAGCGCTCTGGGGAAAAAAACAGAGAACTCAGTCTCATATGAGAGGAGAACTCCGAGCTCAGAGTAGCACGCTCATAGGCGGCCCTTTTTTTTTTTTTTTTTGGAAAAAGGGGAGCGCTGCTAAGTTACCACGAGAATCACCCGAATAGCCCCTCATGTTGAGGGAAGCGATGCTTTCTTATTTTGAGGTGTATAAACAAATACACACTGGCTGAATGGAGCCCAAGGAACCAAGGTCTAATCATCTCTAGAAAGGGAATGAAGCGGAGCGCGTAACCCTTATCGTACAAGATTTCAGAAAGTTTGCAGGGTCTTGCGTGCAAACTTACCACTTGTCGATTTTTAGAAAGTGCGCAAAGTGTTCACGTGCACACTGACCACCATGTTGTTTTGAGAAAGTACACAAAGCTTAGCATGTGTACTTAAAGGTTCCTAAGCATCGCAGAGGCGCTGAATCTCACGGGAGAGGCAAGCTCAATTTTACAAACCTCGGGCGAGGGGAGCATCACCTGAGGCAGCATATACAAGAAGACTTCTGTAACTGCCACCTCCACTTCCCGCTAGATGCGACAGCACCCCTAAGCCCCTTTCATGGACATCCATGAAATTCCCTGCAGTGCTGTGCCAGGCCTGATGATCAAGAAGGCTCCCTCAGAAACCTGGTGATCTCAGCCGCCTAATACCAAAACATGAAGCCGGATGGCTGCTGCTGGCAAGTGTTTAGTAAACACTGTAACTGAGCACTGCAAAAGGAAACTCACAGAGTTTATTAGTAGACACGTAACCACCAGCAATTAAATACACATAAGTATATACAGAGAGGGTTACATTTACTCACCCACCCTCCTGCGCTGGAGCCCCGCTCAAGGGGCGCCTCCTTTTAGTCTGGACCATCAGTCAGGTGGTTGCTATGAACATAGAACCATAAAAACATTATAGGTCCAGCATAGGAGACTGTTATGCGAAAGGTTTCCACCTAACCTCGATTAGGTGGAGAGCTGGTGGTTACAGGGGAATTAGGAAGGGGAGGATAAAAGCAGAAGTTAAAATTCCCCAAAGGGAATGAGTAGATACCTCGGTATCACTCTGATTCGGACGAGAACGTTGCCTCGTCTAGATCATACCCCTTAGGTTCTGCTTACCTCCTCTTGACCCACGATTCCTCTAACCCCTGCCCGCAGGTGGGGGAGGAGCGCGAGTTGCGACACTAGCCTTCTGTGCCTGTCTTTGATCCTCAGATCGGGACAGGCCAGGATCCCTATGTTGTTCGGGCTCAGACCTGGACCTTCGTGGAACGAAGGATCTGAAAGCAGCAGAGTGCGCCTTTGTCTACCTGAACTTCTCAAATCGCTGTCTCAACGGAAATACTGAAAAGCTCAGAAGGCTAAACCTGAGCATTGAGAAGAAAGCATTTTCTTTCCTCCCGATGTCTGCCAGGTTCATCCACAGATGTCTCTCCGCTGCCACCATGGCCACCATAGTCCTGCCCATGGCAGAGGCGGCCTGCTTGGTAGCACGGAGAGAGATCCGTGGTGCGGCGCAGCTCAACTACCTGATCAGAAAAGGCCCCTGCCTCTATCCAGGTCTCTTAGCAGATCAGTCTGATATGCTTGAAGCACCAGCATTGTGTGTAATAAAGCCACAGCCTGGCCTGCTACTGCGTATGCCTTGCCATTTAAGCGAGATGATTTTCTGAAGGGGTTTAGATGGCAAGGAGGGAGATTAAGAGAGGATGTTTCCCCTGCAGAAAGGAAAAATTTTCACAGATAAAAATTATTTATAAATTATCTATAAATATTTTTGCTCTTTCTACAGGGGGCATTCCCTCATAGCCGCTTTCGCGCATCACCTCGATGCCAGCAGATTACTTTCATGCTGAAACCGATGGATGTGAGAAGAAAACGGCATCTTTCATTTCTTTTTAATCTCTGTATGGAGATCATGCAGAAATAAAAGGCTCACCTGAGCTGGAGAGTTATGGTCAAAGGTAATTTTCACTCAATAACCTCCAACAGCTCTACATACGCACAGCAGGAGAATTGAGAAGGCTCAGCCTCAGCTTTTTCACCATCCTCAGATATCTCCTGCTTTTCCTGGGTAAAAACCCAGCAGAACACTAACCTCAGTATCAGAAAGTGTTAAAGATATAACATCATCCTCCCGAGGCTCTCGTCCGCCGCCCTTCTTTTTTTTTTTTTTTTTTTTTTTTTTTTTACGAGCACGAAAGGGAAAGTCCTTCTTTAAACCATTCAGACAGATCCACCTGTATTCTCACGAGCTCATTCTGTTCCACGCCTCGGCGTGGACACGTCCTGAACCGCGGGAAGCAGATGGCTGCCTTTTTTTCCCCTTTTCTTTCAGAAGAGAGACGAACGAGAGCAGAGCTTTTTCCATTGAAAAAACGCTCACAATGCACGCAGATTGCCTCCTCAAAGACATCGCGTGCGTGCTCTTCACCCAAACAAATGACGCAAAGATCGCGTGTGTCATCGGGTGTCAAATAACGCCAAAACGAATGCACACATTGTCTAAATGCTTGCTAGTTGTCGCCATGATAAACAGAGAAAGATCGCCCTTACCGGTTCTTTCAGATGCACGCTTCAAACAAAACAGTCAGTGAAGATGAAGAAGATAGTGACCTTCTTTCCCAGTGCTTATTTATAGTCGGGCCGGTAGTGACGTCGGAGGCTGTCACCGGCCAACAAGTTGGTGTTTTTTCAATGTATACTTCAGACACGGGTCACGACGAGGTGTTCCCCAAAACGGCCCCTAGAGGATGCATTTCGAAGTTCCCACGAAAGGGAACTCATAATTTGCAAAACTAAATTTGATTTCACTGGGCCCTAGTTATATATTGGCACATTCACACAGCAGCAGAATATGTTTGGGAGTCCTGTATTTGGGATGTCCTGTATCCGGGACATCTACCGTTGCACTTGCGTCTTACACAAGAGAACCGCATGTTTAGAAAGCCATGTAAAATCAATGCAAGTTCAACTTTAAAAACATCTCGAGACTTAATGGTGTTTTTATCCCACTGCAAATTGTGTTTTTAAATGAAAAATGTACTCTGTGTGATTGGCTTTTGGCCCTTTGTATTAAATTATGAATGCATACATGATGCTGTTTTGTTCATAGTTGTTTAAGCAACTTTTTTTCACAGATAGTCATGTGTTTGGGGTTTTCATTTGTGGTTTTGGTAACTTACAGAAATGCAGATATGAGCTGTGTGTCATCTGAAGTTTTAGATCTGATCATTGTCCTTCTCCACCAGAGCTTCTCCCTTCTCATATGCTCCGGTCTCCACATGAATATAGAAGCTGCTGCCAGTTACTGAATATTTGAAGGATTCATTTGAGGCTCAATTGGACTCTTGTTGTGTCAAAAAGTGATAAGACTTTTCAGTTTTATGGGCACCTCCATCTTTGAAACCACTTTAGCCTCCCTATGCACATACATACAGACAGTATTTGAGCTGTTTGTTTGAACTGGACATTTCGAGACTCACACCTGTTAGTTAATGCAGTTGTCAGTCCCAAGAACTGATAGTGTGAATGTAGCCTATTAGAGTTTTTCTTTAAGTAACGGAGTTTGTTAATATTGGATTGGTCATCTAAAGATATAAAGACATTTCTTCTGTGAGTATTCATGAATAAAACCTAGTCAAAGGTTTCCCCACACATAGTTTGATACTGGTTCAAGTTTTATACACTAATTCATTGCATTGACAAACAGAAAGCTGATTGATTTGAATGTGACTTTTTTGTGAGCTGTTCTTCATGCATTGGTACACTATTGAAAATAGACAATGGGCCTTTCTGACCAAAGAAATTCACTGAAATTTCATTCATTTGAACTAACCTTTGCAACATAAAGGTAACATAAAAAAAAACGTATAAGTTTAAAACACTCTTAAAAGGGCATTGAACTGGCTTCTTTTATACTCTTGTCTGAGGTCCACGTTCGCATTGTTTTTACATTCAAAAACATTAAAATCAATAAGTAATAGGCTATTTTCTACCTTGGTTTTGAGGCCGGCCCGAGAAACGCTGTGTTTTTATGGGCGTGCCGCATTGAAGAATTGTAAGTAAATGCCCACTGCTTTGATTTGATAAGTTTTACATGTAAAATAACTTTCTGTGTGTCTGTTAGACAAGTGACGACCTTCTTATTTGCAGCCTACTGTGCATTGGTTAAACTCATACACATCAGGACATGTCAAGAGATCTCTTAAGGCAATAGTGACACAGTACAATTTTTTTTACTCACATAAGTCTGCTGCACCTTTCCTGTCAGATCCAATATAGACACCACAGCATTGCTTTTTATTCTCAGTCTTACTCCAAATCCAGCTTCGACCTGTGTCTGGTTTACAAAGGAATCTGCAGTGTAATGAAGCAACAAATGCTCAATGTTTTACTTAAGCTTAAGCTAAAAGTTCAACCACACATTCCTAATATTTGAATGCAAAGGAAGGTTATGCAGCGACTGTGTTCTTCCACAACCAGGCACTACACAATATTTTGCGATCTTCAACGGCATGTTTATTGCTTGGTTGCTCGATCAGGCCTAGCGCTGCGCTTGTTATTGTGCGAATCAGTGGGCGGGGCTACAGAATTAGGCATTGATATTCTTCTCTGGAGGTGGTGTTTAACCTATCTATTACATCATAGGTAGGCACATTCCAGGATCTGGAGTTCGCTGGGCCTGGTGTCAATAAAAGCTTTTATTTCAGTAACAAGTACGTTTTCAGTTCTGAAACTTGCAGGATATTGTTTTATTAAGATGAACTCTTATATATCAAAAGCTCAAGTAAAAGTTGATTTCTCAATTCATAACCCTATTAAATGTAATCAGTTTTTCATTCTGTACGTTATAACATTGGGATGCCTAAAATGATTGCTTGGCCTCAGTTTTTTTAATTTTTTTGTTTATTTTTGTTTAGACAAAATGGTATGTGCCAATGCTGCTTTGGAGGACAAATACAAATGTCAGAGTAGAGTAAGATGAAAACTGTTCACTCATGCAGCGAAACTGTTTGGGCAATATGGCAGACGGCTGAATATGAATGAATGTCATTGTTGGGAGACGTCGGTCTGTGCGCTGATCATTTCTCCACGTTTGAAGCAGTGATTAACTTCAGCGGATCTTATTAGAGCACTGATGGGGTTGGCAGCCTTTCTTTTATGTGGCAAAGTTTGATTAATGAGATATCAACATAGATAGGAGACCCCAGCCATTCAAAAAAAAAAAAAAAAAAAAAAAGATTATAATAATGAAAAAGAGAGAACAAGAAAAAAAAATTAGGAGGGCTATATGTGAATGATCCAAAGCCTAAGTAACTAAGGCCCAATCCCAATTCTGTGTTATTCCCCTTCCTCTTCCCAACAGTGTCAAGGGGTAGGGGTGTAAATATTCCCCAAAGAATTGCGACACCACTACTATGCCATCACACGTCATCATCATACGTCGTGTAGCTCCTACAATCCACATATACTGGTGTGCTGGTGTGCATTAGAGCCTTTAATTACTGTTCTGTATTAATGCGCTGCTTACTGACACACACACACATATCGGAAATCGAGCAACTCACACATCCAGGAGGAAAGAAACTTGTCAACACTGCCACACAGTTTAAATTGCCGCATTAAATTTTCCAGCAATGAGAGGATAACATTTTTAAGTAAACTCACTCTAAAAAGAGAAATGCACAGACGCGCATACACGTAACTTCCATCTCTCTCTCTCTCTTTCTCTCTCTCTTTCTCTCTCTCTCTTTCTCTCTCTCTTTCTCTCTATCTCTCTCTTTCTCTCTCTCTCTCTCTGTCTCTCTTTCTCTCGAATTGGCAATATTTGAGAAAAGGCTTTAGCAATTTCTAATTATTGGGGGGCCTAGCCCTCCTCAATGTCTACCGTGGTTATCCGCCTGATCAGACATGAAAATATGTTGTGGTACTATCATACAGTCTATAATGATATGACGTTAGCAAATATTCATTGAGTAACATGACTGTTAATATGAACTCACGATTGAATGTAACATAAAACAAATGATTACTTTCCGTTAAAATCTTTATTAAAGACAAAAATGCTTACATTTGTGTCACTCAGGCAGCCATGTTGATGAGATAATTCATACCTCTTCGTTTGAAGTGTGGCCCCAAAAATCTTCATTTGAAGGGGTATAAATTATCTCGGCAGCATGGCAAACGGGAAGGGCTAAGGGGTAGAATTAGGAGTGGTCCTAAAAGTTTTTCAATGCAAATAAAGCTTCAGAAAGTAAAGAGACTGTACAGGAGTTCATCAAATGCTTGCTCATTCAGTCTTTGTGAATAGAAAATATGGGAATAGAAGGAAATTCAGCCCCATTACAAGCATCTTTCAGGCTTTACTAACGAGACTTACTTAAACACTTCAGATTCACTAGCTGGACTCTTTCCCCAGTTTTTAGCCTCTCGTTGACAGAAACATCTATCATCCTCTTTGTCCTGCTCTGCAATAATCTGTTCATTATCTTACACTAAAGAGAGCCCTCCAACGCAAAACCCGCAGCATTAGTGTTTTTAAAGGGATAGTTCACCCAAAAATGAAAATGTGATGTTTATCTGCTTTCCCACAGCGCATCCAAGATGTAGGTGACTTTGTTTCTTCAGTAGAACACAAACACAGATTTTTAACACAAACTGTTGCAATCTGTCAGTTTTAAATTAACGCAATGTCAAAACTGTTTGAACTGTTCTGCCGCTGTGTGATGTGTCTTCTTGCTTTATGAGTGCATTACCGCCACCTATTTCTCAAATGGACCATTGACACTCGATCTACAATCTCAATTAGAGTGTCAATGGTCCACTTTAGAGATAGGTGGCGTTAATGCACTTATAAGTCCACATAAAGCAAGAAGACGACACCTCACACGTCGGCTGTGTCGAGGACGCGCTCAGGACAGTTTGAACAATTCGTACATTGTCAAGTCAAGTGACCTTTATTTATACAGCGCTTTAAACTAAAAAGATTGTGTCAAAACAACTGAACAACATTAATTAGGAAAACAGTGTGTCGATAATGCAAAATTACAGTTAAAGGCAGTTCATCATTGAATAAAGTGATGTCATCATCCAGCTCAGTTCAGTTTAAATAGTATATGTGCAATCATTTGCAATCAAGTCAACGATATCGCTGTAAATGAAGTGTCCCCCAACTAAGCAAGCCAGAGACGATAGTGGCAAGGAACCAAAACTCCATCAGTGTCAGAATGGAGAAAAAACTTTGGGAGAAACCAGGCTCAGTTGCAGTGACCCTCTGATCTGTATACAGACTGGATCTGGTGGCTACTGGGACCTCAGAATAAGAGTAAAACAGACTAATATTAGAATAGATGCCATTCTTCTAACGATGTAGCAAGTACATCGGGTGTTATGGGATGTTCCCGGTTCTGGTTTACCTAATTAATGCAGCCTAAAAATCCTTTAACGGATTTGGATATTAGAAGCATATTAGTATGTTATGTGTAAGCCAGGTTAAAGAGATGGGTCTTTAATCTAGATTTAAACGGCAAGAGTGTGTCTGCCTCCCGAACAATGTTAGGTAGGTTATTCCAGAGTTTAGGTGCCAAATAGGAAAAGGATCTGCCGCCCGCAGTTGATTTTGATATTCTAGGTATTATGAAATTGCCTGAGTTTTGAGAATGCAGCGAATGTGGAGGACTACAATGTAAAAAGAGCTTGTTCAAATACCGAGGTGCTAAACCATTCAGGGCTTTAAAAGTAATAAGCAAGATTTTAAAATCTATATGATATTTGATAGAGAGGCAGTGCAATGTTGACAGAACCGGGCTAATATGGTCATACTTCCTGGTTCTAGTAAGAACTCTAGCTGCATTTATTTAATTATTTAGCATTTTGGACTAACTGGAGATTGTTTATTAAGCGTGCAGAACAACCACCCAATAAAGCATTACAATAATCTAACCTTGAGGTCATAAACGTGTAGCGGAAATGACTCGAACCAGACAAATTAAAGAGTCGATCAGGGCTGTGGCTGAAACACGAGCTGAATTCCTCAGTAAGGCAACAGGAAGTCATAAAACATTCTGTGCCAAGTCCCAAGCAAGATAACCAACCAACCAACGCTTTCACAGAACAGCTTTCAACATTAACACCACTAGAACAATTATTGACAATTTCAATTCGGAGAAGAGATTTGTCAAATTTGTTGTTCGTAATTGATAAGCAACGCCGGACATCATGTGTAAACCCATGAGAGTACTACACAAGATCTTTTGACTTCCCCCACCCAGCAGAACCAGACTGAAATTTCTAAGGGGGAAGGGGCTTTGAACCTCTGGTCTCCACAGAAATCTTTGTCAAGAGAATGGCAAAGAAACTGTCTTTTCTACATGTATGTGGACCAAAATGAACTCCAAAATGACTTCTAAATGAATATCAGTCCATCGCTTAACTCCATATTCATTTATATGTAACCCACACATTTGACTATCATGTTATAATCACTTATTGTGTATGTCTTTTAATAACTATGGTATAGCTTAAGGATACATAGTCATGTCTAGTATCTATGTAATCGAATCTGCTTGCTTGAAATAGTCCTGACAATCAAATATTTGTCAAATGTATCATATTCGTGTTATAGAAATCATATCCAAAATTAGACCCTGCAAGAGCGGGAAAATTCTTCAACCCGCACAAAACTCCTTCAGCCAACGCCCAACCAGGGCTTCCCAAAACGTCACTTCAGCGACTACTGAACTTCCAGCCAATCAGCGACATCGAAAATCCCCTTTCAACAACAACAAAGGGGACTCCCTTTTCACAGGAGACGCAAGTAACCTCCAGACTGTGACTTTTACTGGTGTATCTAATATAATTTTAACCTCATTGAGGAACTCAATGCGAGGGCTAATTACGTGATTGATGGTTGTTCATGTCTATGCAATTTAACGTATTGCTGTAAACTTGGGATTCCACATTTCCATTCTCTTAAACTCATCTTTCCCTAACTTTCGATCTTCCTGCAACTTGTGTGAATATGTGAGCGCGTGCGTTTGTGTGTTAGATTAGTTTATATGTCTTAGATTTATCTAATAAAGCCTTATTCATATTGAAAAGAGAAGTATCTTGTGTTTTGTGCTTACAAGTTATTGTCTTAAACTGCTGATCTTGTTACTGTGCTAATTGATAGTGTTTTCACTATTCTTTGGATATTAATATCCAGCGCAGATTTGATGTTAAACGGCTCTTTCAGTGAATCGCAGGGCGTCTCAGTGATCAGCCGTGAAACAGTGATTCTGTTCAAATTCCCTTTAAAATCTTAAATGATTCCCTTTGAGCTAAATTGACCTGTTTCCATTACAAACGCATGGATTAACATTTCTGCATTTGACATTGAGAGCATAGGCCGTCATTTAAATATATATTTTTGAGATGAAAAAATCAGTTTTACAAATGCTAGAAACATGGCTTTCTAAGGAAAGATTATCAAATTGCACACCTAGGTTCCTAACTGATGACGAAGAATTGATAGAGCAGCCATCAAGTCTTAGACAGCGTTTTAGGTTATTACATGCAGATTTTTTAGGTACTATAATTAACACCTCTGTTTTTTCAGAATTTAGCTGTAAGAAATTACTCGTCATCCAGTTTTTTTATATCGACTATGCATTCCATTAGTTTTTCAAATTGGTATGTTTCGCCGGGCCGCAAAGAAATATAGAGCTGATTATCATCAGCACAACAGTGAAAGGAAACACCTGATGATATCTCCCAAGGGCAACATGTTAAGCGTGAAGAGTAACGGCCCTAGTACTGAGCCTTTAGGTACTCCATACTGGACTTGTGATCGATATGATACATCTTCATTCACTGCTACGAATTGATGGCGGTCATATAAGTACGATTTAACCCATGCTAATGCACTTTCATTAATGCCAACAAAGTTTTCTAGTCTATGCAAAAGAATGTTGTGGTCAATAGTGTCGAACACAGCACTAAGATTCAATAGCACTTATAGAGAGATACAACCACGATCAGATGATAAGAGCAGGTCATTTGTAACTCTAAGAAGAGCCATCTCAGTACTATGATACAGTCTAAATCCTGACTGGAAATCCTCACAGATACCATTTTTCTCTAAGAAAGAATATAATTGTGAGGATACTACCTTTTCTAGTATCTGGACAGAAAAGGGAGATTCGAGATAGGTCTATAATTAACTAGTTATTTGGGGTCAAGTTGTGTTTTTTGATGAGAGGCTTAATAACAGCCAATTTGAAGGTTTTGGGGACATAACCTAATGACAATGAGGAATTAATAATAGAAGAGGATCTATGACTTCTGAAAGCACCTCTTTTAGGAGCTTAGATGGTATAGGGTCTAACATAGAGAATGAGTGGAAATGTTCCTCAGGGGGTCTATAGAGCACTGTCTGATGCGATACTGTAGCTGATTGTTACAAATTATGGTAGTGCTCAACGTAAAACAAAGTGCAAGAGGAGGATCTGGAATAAATGAGGAGTTTACTTAGAAAACGAAGGAGGTACAGACTATATTAACAATACATTCAGTATACATTCAACATACGATATTCAACAATCACGGACAAGGGAGAACTAAACAGACCAGGTATTTAAACACACAGGTGATGAGGGAACTGGGGACAGGTGAGGATCAATCAATTAACTAAAACAAGAAAAGGAAGACCAAAAAAAGGAAACAGAAAGTTCATAAATGTGACAGTTCGCCCCCTTCCCGGAACGGTGCGTCCTCGCACCGCAAGAGGAATACCAGCGGAGGGAGGGTGGGGGTTCTGGAGGCGGGCGAGGAGCAGGCCAGGAGCAGGTGAGGAGGGAGCATGGAGGTAGGGACCAGGGCGGAGTGGATGGAGGGAGGAGCCAGGGAGGAGCCCGGAGCAGGAGGAGCCAGATGGTCCACCAGAGACCAGCCAGGACGGAGATCCATGGTGGAGTCGATGGCGGGAGGAGCCATGGTGAAGGGGCCGACGACACCAGGGGGCCGACAGGCAGAGACTGCACCGGTGGGTGAGGAGCAGCACAGCCGCAGAGCCAGGGTGACGTCGAGGATCCGGAGGGCCTAGGTGGAGCAGAAGGCTCTGGCGACCAAGGCGGAGGCGGGGTCCTGGGAGACCGCTGTGGAGCCGGAGTGACTGAGGATGACGGTGGAACCAGAGGGAAGGAGGAGCCTGACAGAGCCAGAGGGATGGAGTCACGAGGTGAAACCAGAGGAGTGGAGTCCTGAGGCGGCGGATGGTCGACGACTGACCAAGGTGGAGCCGGAGGGATGAGGGTGCCAGGTGGAGCAGGTGGGATGCCAGGCCACGGTGGAGACGAGGGAGCTAAGAGCCAAGGCGGAGCTGCTGGGTCGAAGGACAGAGGAGTCCAGGGCTCGGAGGCTGGAGGCGGAGACAGGGCCTTAATGCGCCAAGGCGGAGCTGGAGACTGGCAGTCCAGCGGCGAACCATCGCGCCCAGATGGCGCGGACTGAGGGTGAGCTGCGGGACTGACTGGCACCAGCAGGGATGAAGAGGAACTGGCTGGTCTAGGAGGAGGAGAGAGAGGAAGGATGGGTGGGAAGAAAGACAGGAGGATCAGGGCTGGACGGAACCAGCGGAAGTGGAGCAGAGGGACCGGCAGGTCCAGGAGGAGGTGGGAGAGGGAGGCCGGGAGGGAACACAGGAGACACAGAAGATTCAGAGCTGGGCGGAACCAGCGGAGACACAGAAGATTCAGAGCTGGGCAGAACCAGCGGAGACACAGAAAATTCAGAGCTGGGCGGAACCAGCGGAGACACAGAAGATTCAGAGCTGGGCGGAACCAGCGGAGACATAGAAGATTCAGAGCTGGGCGGAACCAGCGGAGACACAGAAGATTCAGAGCTGGGCAGAACCAGCGGAGACACAGAAGATTCAGAGCTGGGCGGAACCAGCGGAGACACAGAATTTCAGAGCTGGGCAGAACCAGCGGAGACACAGAAGATTCAGAGCTGGGCAGAACCAGTGGAGACACAGAAGATTCAGAGCTGGGCGGAACCAGCGGAGACACAGAAGATTCAGAGCTGGGCGGAACCAGCGGAGACACAGAAGATTCAGTGCTGGGCGGAACCAGCGGAGACGCAGGAAACTCAGGGCTGGGCGGAACTAGCGGAGACGCAGGAAACTCAGGGCTGGGCGGAACCAGTGGAGAAACAGAAAATTCATAGCTGGGCGGAACCAGCGGAGAAACAGAGAATTCAGGGCTGGGCAGAACCAGCGGAGAAACAGAGAAATTCAGGGCTGGGCGGAACCAGCGGAGAAACAGAAAATTCAGGGCTGGGCGGAACCAGCGGAGATGGAGCATAGGAACTGACTGGAGGAGGTAGGAGTGGGAGACTGAGAGGGTACACAGGGGGATCAGGGCTGGACGGAACCAGCGGAGAAACAGGAAAATTAGGGATTACCTCCATAGACCAGTCTATAAGATCCAGAAGTTGCTCCATGTTTTTTCCCCCCGAGATCGCATACAGCTCACCCTCAGTCGCAGGAGTGTGGGCAGGGCTTTCCTCCACGCCCTCGATCTCCACGAGGACTCCTACGATGCACGGTGTTGCCGGCTCGCACACCTGGTCAGTCGCGCTCTCGAGATCCTGCTTCCTGTCAGTGGATGGCTCGGGCTCTGCGGCGGGCTCTGGCTCCGTGTGTCGGGATGGTGGCTGGCTGGTCTCTGGGTCAGGAGTGGGGCTGGAGATATCCTCTTCAGCGGTGCTGATGGTAAATGAAGATCCATTTTTCTCCAGCACCCACTCCACAAAAGCGGCGAAATCCTCTCGGGGACCGTTCGCTGGTAGGCGTGCCTTACACCACTCGCTCAGGCCGGTGTAGAAGAAGTTAGAGAGCGAGCGGTCGGGGAAGTAAGTAAGGCACGCCAGATCTAAAAAGTCCCTGGTGTGGTCCTCCAGCGAACGGTCCAGTTGCTCCAGGCATAGGAGACGGACTGCTGGGATGGCCATTCCGGGAGAGGAGAAAATAAATAAATAAAATAAATGAAAGAAAAAAAGCCGCTAAATTAACTACACTGTTGTGGGTCCGTGATTCTGTTACAAATTATGGTAGTGCTCAACGTAAAACAAAGTGCAAGAGGAGGATCTGGAATAAATGAGGAGTTTACTTAGAAAACGAAGGAGGTACAGACTATATTAACAATACATTCAGTATACATTCAACATACAATATTCAACAATCACGGACAAGAGAGAACTAAACAGACCAGATATATAAACACACAGGTGATGAGGGAACTGGGGACAGGTGAGGATCAATCAATTAACTAAAACAAGAAAAGGAAGACCAAAAAAAGGAAACAGAAAGTTCATAAACGTGACACTGATGGCTGCATGGTTACAATTTTATCACTTATAGTATCGATTTTAGAAGTAAATTAGTTCATAAAGTCATTACTGCTGTGATGTTGGGAAATGTCAACACTTGTTGATGCTATATCATAAATTGCTTGAATCAAAGGTAAAAAAACAAAACAATATAATTACCATTCAGTTTCTTGCACAGACCAATGGTTTTGGGTCTTTACACATCAACGTATCGTCACGAGCCACAGGGTTAAATTTGGTTTTATCCAATTATTTATTTAATTATTATTTTATCCTCCTATCCCTTTAAGGTCTGCAAGTCTTACAAGAAAGGATTAAGCTTAATAACTTCTCTAGTGAAGCCCCATTAGTTGCAGTTATTTGCAGCAACCTTTATTTTTTATTTTTGGTGCCTGATTTATTCTGCCCTTTTTTATGTAAAAAGGAATGGGTCACTGTTGCAAAACACACCACCTTCCACCAGTGAAATATTTACATTCTGCACAGAGTTGTTTGAAATCGATTAAAAAGAATCCACATTAGCAGATTAAGATATTGTCTAAAGGAGCATCCATGTTCAGAGAAAACTTTTTATGTAGGTTAAAGTCTCCCACTGTTGTGGACATCCTCTGGCCCCCATTTCTGGAACAGATTGTGTGGGGATTTCAACAGGAGGCTTCTATGGCAATACGGATTAGGCAATTAACCCTGATGTCAGTGTAATTATTAAGACACTTAGTAAATGAATTAATTTCCCTAAAGGTTGTGCCAGCGAAACTGTCTCTTACTACATAGAACAAAAGCATAGTTAAAATGGTAAAGGAGTGTGAGACAAATCATCAAGATTTGCCTTTTCATCTGCTCTCACGTTCTCTAAGGCTCAGGGAAATTGTAACTAATCAATAGATGTCAAAAAACATGTAACTTTTAATGTTTTTTTACTGGTCCTAGAGGTTAAGTAAATGGCAATTTTTAAACTTACTTTCCATCACTCTTTGTTTTTTTAAGTTTCAGTTTTAGTTTTAGTACTTTACAGCTGCCAAAATTCATGCGCTAGCATTAAAGTCAGCATGAAATGAGTTCACCCTATCTATTTTCTAAATCCATAGATATTATTGTGTACAATTCAGCTTTGCATTTGTTTTCATTTTAAATGTTTTAACCTCATAATGTTTTTAATCAAAATGCATAGAAAAAAATCCCCATCCTACAGTCGATAATCTTTTACACTGTATGTCAGAATATGAAAAAACATCACTTGCTCACCAGTTGATCCCCTGCAGTGAATGGGTGAACTAATTGTCTGGTGCAAAATGAGATCATTATGCTTTATACAGTACGTGTCTACATCAAGGACCTTGCCACTGAATGTTTCAATGCACTGAGTAATGATGGGATGATTTGCCAACAGACTTCACGGTTAAGCCTACTTGACCTATTAAAGTCCTTCTGCGAACTCGATAAGCATACTTCAGTGAGCTTTAACTCTATTGTCTGGACTCATCGATTAAGCCAGCACATTTAGTTAATTAAGGTGATACACCACACAGATGTCTTAAGTCATCCTTCCCTGTAGTACAGAGGTCAAAGGTTAGGCAACACACCCAGGACCTGTTAGAGATGTTCAGCTATTTCCCTTTTTTATTAATTACCAGAAGCCGTCCTAATCACCCATGTGCGTATCTCTCTGTCTTTATGCCGATTAATTATTATGGTCTGTTTCAATTAGTATGCTAATTTAAAACAGATTGTTTTTTCAGAGTCTTCCTCAGGTGGTATCAGCATTAAGTAATGTTATTCCATACTGGATCAAAACAGGGATGAAAGGAATTATGTTCTGTGTCATGGATGTTAATTAACTGAAGGGTGGTGTGGATTAATTTGCACGTGTGTGTCTAAAGAAATCCATGTACTTTCTATCAGTCACCTTCAAGTAAATATATTTTTTTTATTTATACATTTATGTTTTAAGCCATTTAGAGGAAAGTACAAAATTGCATTCTCTGTTTTCTAAATCCCTAGATATTATTGTGTATCTATAGAATACTAACATAAACCAGACCATAAAGTGCCAATAAGAGCAGCGTGCAAGTTGATGCAGCTGAGCTGGGATATGTGTTTTAATGGTTTGCTGACTTCAGTCTGTAGAGGTCCAGACTCCTGTGGTACTGAGACTTTTCCACACACTGGCAGCAGATATGTCCTTATTTTGTCCTTTTTTTGTTACTGTTGTACCATTATTGGACAGGGAAAAGCAGTGCCTCTTCCTATAGAGGAAATAAAGACTCCTCCCAATAAAGACTGTGGACAACACAGTAATGTAACTGTGCAGCAGTTACATTACTGTGTTGTCCACAGTCTTTATTTTATTCTAGACCATGGTGCTCCACAGAGTTTGACCCTGGTGGCTCTGTGAGACTAATTGCTCCATAAATTGACCTGTAGACATGCTATCCACTTCGCTCGCAGCTGGAGTTCAGACTCACTTGCATCCCCGCGTTTTACTAATGGGCGTAAATGCTGGGAAAAGGAAAAATTTTAAAAGGCGGCTGACAGCAGGCTCTGCCGGGTCAGCAAATAGACATATTTTAGAAGAATATTCAAGTAAAAAGAAGAAGAAAATTTGCCTAAAATAGGAATACAAAGATTAATTAAGTCTAGAGTTAGAGGCTGAGCAACATTTCAGAGATGCAGTGAATTTCTAGACAATCGATAATCAACAGCTCGGATATTAATGTAATATTAAGTTTTTCTCCCTTTTGAACCCAAATAAATAGCTAATTCGTTAGAAAACACTTGTCGATTAAAACGTATGAAATATTGTTATAATTATGATAATAGAAATCAGTAAGATCATTGTGTCATATATCATAAAAAAGGTTTTATCAGAAGAATACACTTGTTTCACTCACAAACTACAGTGATTTGTGTGTGAGTGTATGGAAACCAGTTTCTGCCATTTGAAAAATCAACAACTCACAATTCTCACAATGCCAAGTTCATATCTTGGAGATTTGAGGAAAAAAAAGTCTAAATTTTGAGATGTTAATGAGAGGAAAAAGAGAGAAATAGTGTTAGAAATGTTTTAGAAACTTGCAGTACCGAGAAAGAAAAAAATAAGATTTGTGGGATATAATTTCAAAACTCTGAAAGAATAGTCAGATTTGTGAGATGTTAATGCAACATTACAAGAAATAACATTTGAGTTGTGTTACACAGTTGCAATTTTGAGAAAGAGTCAGAATAGAGAGTTATATAAAATTTTGAAAAAAAATTGTCCAGATTGACACACTAATGCAAATCTATGAGAAGTTAGAATACAGTTACAAACTTACAATTCTGACAAAAAAAAAAAAAACCCACCAGAATAGCATGATATAATCACGCAATTCTGAGAAAATGGTCCGAATTGTGAGAGGTTGACTCAAAATTGTGAGATTCTGTATTAACTGAGTGTTAGAGAAGTGTTTAATCCACAATTTTAAGTAGTGGAAACAGGCTTCCATAGGAGTGTTCATACACAACTTTAAAAACAACACAGAATGGTAAAGAATGCTTTTTGACCCTTTTTGTTGGTAAAAGTCATATGCGAGTAGGCGTCGACTATCATGAATATCATTGTGATTTACACCTGAGAAGAGAAAGGCCCGTATAATGATCTGCATAATGAGCCTTTCAGTCATCTGTGCCACTGTGAGGGAGGAGTTACAAGAAAGAATGTGAGGACAAAATAAATCACTGTACCCAAGAGTGAGTCAAGGGGGAAGGATGGGCTTCCGCCCAAACATTAGTTCATAAGGTGAAAACCCCGTTGACTGATGGGCCGTAGTATTATATGCAAACAGCACGTGAGGCAAATGTTGTGGCCACCTTTGCAAAGTACAGAGCAAATCGTGAAGTGTACGATTAAACCGTTCACACTGTCTATTGCCCTCAGGGTGGTAAGGACTTGTACAGGACTTATGAATACCATATAAATTGACACAGCCGCTGAAACAACTCTCCCTCGAATTGACGACCCTGATCTGTATGAATGCGCTGTGGAACTCCATAGGTATAAAACCACTGTTCAGTAAGAACCCGTGCTACAGTCGTGGCCTTTTGGTCCATGGTGGGATAAGCTTGAGCAAATTTGGAAAACACATCCGTTACAACCAAAAGATTTTCTTTTCCATCACTAGTTTTTTCCAATGTAGTGAAGTCAATGGCTAAAATTTCTAAAGGCCTAGCTGCAAGAAGACTACCCATGAATGTTCTTAACTTCGGCTGCACCGCTTTTGCCACTAAACATTTTTGACATTGTTGGCACCAGCGCTTGATTTCTTTGCACATAAAGGGCCAATAACAACGTTGACGAACAAGTATGGTGGTCCTTTCCACCCCCTGGTGTCCATGATTATTGTGTAAAGCAGTCAAAACTTCCTCACGTAGCAGCTGAGGTAACAGCAACTGCAATACGTTCTCTACCACCGGGGGCATGACTTTGTCGGTAAAGAACACCACCATGTTCCTGTATGTTAGTCCACTGACGCACAAGTTCTACCACAGCAGGGGACTCTTTGGCCCTTTCCAATGCTGTGGGGGGACTACCTCTCTTCCAATAAGCTAGAAAGGCCCTTAGCACTGGTTCTTCTGACTGAAGAAGCTGCAGATCAGCCCTAGTTCTTATTGGGGATGCATCTATAGCCTGAATATTAACTGGACTAGAAGAGCGAGTTGCCACAACACTTTTAATCTCCGTAGGAACAGAGATTCCTGGTGCTACCACTTCGATAGAGTCTGGAGCTGGGGATGCAGCCAAGCGAGATAATGCATCTGCATTTCTATTACACACACCTGGGCGGTACTCAATTTTAAAATCAAAAAGAGCCAGCTGTGCCGCCTAGCGTTGCTCTACTGTGCCCAATTTGGCCGTTTGCAAATAACAAAGGGGGTTGTTATAAGTCAGAACAGTGAACCTTCCGCCTAAAAGGAAATCTCGAAATTTGTCTGTCACAGCCCACTTAAGGGCCAACCACTCAAGCTTCATGGCTGAATAATTGTTCATATTTCATTCAGTTGGTCGCAACCCCCTACTAGCATAAGCTACAGGCCGCCACTGTCCCTCCCCCTGCTCTTGGGACAAAACGGCACCCAGCCCGAGCCCACTCGCATCTACCTCGAGAACAAAAGGCTTGCTGAAGTCTGCATAGCCCAAAACAGGTGCACTTATAAGCTTTTTTTTTGGAAAATCAAAAGACTTTTCCCAGCCCTAGTCCCAGTGGTCCCGCAAAGAGGCATTAAACCCTGCTCGTTTCTTCTTTGGAGCTGGCTGTAATTTTGCTACCAACTTATGCAGAGGGGCTGCATATCTCGCAAACCCCTCTACAAAGCGCCTATAATATGACGCAAACCCAACAAAAGAGCGCAATTGTGATGGTAGCTGGAACTTTCCAGTCCCTAACCGCACTGATTTTGTCTGGGTCGGTTGCGACTCCTGAAGCTGAAATAACGTGTCCCAAGAACTTCACCTCAGACTGAAAGAAATCGCACTTCCCCAAATTAAGCTTGAGGCCATGGGAGGTCAACCTACCCAACATGAGTTCCAGTCGTTCCAGATGTTGCTGGAACGTGGATGAAAATACCACCACATCATCAAGATACAAAAGAAGGGTATGGAAACGCTGATCTCCAAAGATCCTTTCCATTAGCCTCTGGAAAGTTCCCCTTCTAAATGGCATCCTCTGGAACTCAAAGAGACCAAATGGAGTGCAAAATGCTGTTTTTGCCCTGTCCTTTTCTGCCACAGACACCAGATTATAACCACTTGCCAGATCAAGAGTGGAGAAAAAACAAGCACCTGAAATGGCATCCAAGGATTCCTCAATGCGAGGCAATGGAAAGGAGTCTTTTCTAGTTTTCGCATTCAATTGTCTATAATCAACGCATTAACGGATAGACCCATCCTTCTTTTGAACTACAACAATGGGTGAAGAATAAGGACTACAGCTGGGTTTCACCACTCCCTGTTCCAACAACTCTTGAATGCGTGTCTTCACAACATCATACTGCGAATGTGGTAGTCTACGGTAGCGTTGCCGCACCGGCGTCTCATCCACTAATGGAATCTCATGTTCAATAAGGTCTGTACAACCCAACTCCCCTTCCCCACAACTAAAAGCTGCACTATGCTTTTGAAGTAAGGACTAGGGATGCACCGAATATTCGGCCACCGAAGATTTTCGGCCGAAAATGGCCCAAAAGAGCATTTTCGGTTTTTGGCCGAAAGACTTTTATCACCGAAACAACACGGCCGAAATGTTGTGATGATGACGCAAACAGAAACCGCGACCTGAACGTGCACCTGCATAGCGCAGACCACGAGCTCCCCGCGACATTCACTTCACACCAGTGAGAACATTCTCTCTCTTCTTATTCCTTTATTCGCAGCACTAAAGCGTCTCCTAACAAAGAGATTGAGACGGACCACGAAGTGAGAACAAAGAAAGGTACAGTCTTATAGAGTCTGTTAGCACACGTCTCACTGAGATCTTTTCGGATCCTCTGCACTTCATCGCGAATGTGCTTGATCCGCGTTATAAAGATCATTACTTGGATGCGGAAATAAGGCAGCGCGCACGAGAAATGATACAGGCCGCGCTGGATGCGGAGAACCCGCGTGGAGACGGAGAAGCGCCAAGCGCAGGAGACAGATCAGAGCGCGGAAAAAAGACTCGTCTCTTGGCATTCACCCTCGTTGTCTGATATTTTCAGTGAAATTCTGCAAGAAAGTGCCTCAAATAATACATTGGCTATTGTTCTAGTTCTTAGGCTACTATATATGTGACATTTTATTTACAGTAGCCTATATATATATATATATATATATATACACACACACACACACATATATATATACATATACATACATAATATCAGATTGTAGCCATATTTCTGCTTTAATTTGATAAAACAAATTATTTATGCCCTGCCCCTATTTAAATACACTCTCTCAAATATTTCTCAAATGTCAGGCAGATGACAAGCTCAACTGCTCAACAGCTAGATGGTTATCTGTCTGAAGTCCCCATCCCCAGAAGTGATAACAGTCTTGCCTACTGGAGAAGTAATGCACTTTCTAGTCCTACAGAGAACAATTTCAAATGCACTTGACCTAAATGCACTTTGTTTTTATGAGAGAACAGTTCATTTTAAAACCTTTCTGCAGGCCAGTAGGCCTGTACATTATTATTTAATATTCACATGAGTGGGATACATTTTTAGTTTGAATTTTATTTTATACTGTGCATTGTTGCAATGTGCTTAATAAATATTGCATAATTTGTAATTATGTATTTTTATGTTTTTTATAATTTATGTAATTGTAATTATCTTTGAAACTTTAATATTAATTTATGCAATTGCAATGTCTTAATTTTAGTAAAGTTAGTACATGGTCATAGCAATAAATGCAATGGAATAATTGGCATAATTTCTTTCGGTGTTTCGGTTTCGGTTTTCGGCCTTGGTTTTCTCTTTTTCGGTTTTCGGTTTCGGCCAAGAATTTTCATTTCGGTGCATCACTAGTAAGGACTTAGCCTCTTGCTGCTCTACGTCTGTCAGGTTAGGCCAGGTAGTGTCGGCGAGACCAGGAAGATAGGAGGCGCTGACCTCCATAGACTGAATAACAGCAACGGGGCCCTGATTACCATCTTCTTCCTGTAAACGAATGGACTTATTAATAGAACATACCTCTATCATATGCAATTGACCCAAGATGGTGCATGGCCTTATCCACCGATCCTCCTTTCCCCACATTGACTACCGGCACATCAACTGTGCCATCACCCATGGGGAGTAAAGAACTAGGAATGAGCAAATCTGGTGGCAACTGCCCCCCTACCTGTCCTGGTTCTATAAATGCAGAGGAAATCAAAGGGCACAGCCCCTGCCTGCATAGAGCTGGAATTAGCTTCATAGATCCAGCAGGCACAAGAATGGAAGAGCCTGGAGGGATGGAGACCTTACCCACGAAACCAGAGTTTGACAGATCTTCAAAGCTTTGACACGCCAACAGAGCATGTTTCCAAACCGCAGGAACATCCGAGGAAGGAGAAGCAAACAAAACCCTGCTCCCTTGACAGAACATTTCTCGTAGACAGCCACGAAGCACATTCATTCCGATAAGCCCTGGAACAATGTTTTTTTTTTTATCTTGACCCAGAATCCAGTGGGTCATGAACGACCAAAATGCCCATGGAGGGAAGCACCCTACCCAGGACTCCTATGTCCAGTTCTAAATAGCCTCGATAAGGGATATCCAACCCATTGGCTGCTCTTAACTGCAGCCATCCACAGGAGCGTAGCTGGTCATGCCCCTGAAGTTGGAAGTGCGATTTAAAAAAAAGACTCTGTTATGGTAGATACCATAGACCCGGTGTCAACAAGGCACGCGATAGGCACTCCTCCTATCTTAATGTCGGCCACCGGGCACTGCCCTATAAGTACAGAATGAGAAGATAGGCCGACCATAAGCTTCAAATCTGTAACGCCGGGGTGGATTACTTGGCCTGCTATTGGGATTGGAATTCACCGGTCAAGAGGAGAAATGTTTTAGAATGGTGTCCAATTGAGTTTGCTGCCTACGCAAACAATCTTTAAGTTCAACCAATTCGTTGTTTGGTGTGGCAGCTACAGCCTGGGTTTCTGCTCCCTATTCCCCTACTGCCCCGGCACTAGCATCACAAGAGAAAGCCCTAGCACGCACTGGGCGGGCCCCCTCCCCATCGTCAACCCAACGAAATGACTCTCCATGCAGGTCCAAAAAATGCGAGCCAGGATTGAGGCGAATAAACTGTTTTAATTCCCTGCGCAACATTTTTTCTCGAACATTTTCCACAAACTGATCACGGAGAACAGAGTCAGGATTAGAAATAGCATTTGAATTTTTACGCTGACAAATTTCCATTAGGACCATTAATGAATGGGAAAATTCACGCAACGTTTCTCCCTCACGCTGGCGACATTGGAAAAACTTTTGTTGGGCCTCAATATAAGGGTGTACACAACCAAAAGTCTCTAATAATATTGAAAAAAAAAAATATCTCAGGGTCAGCCCTGTCAGTAGCAGAACGAAGTTTAATCTCCAATTTAGCCTCAAGAAGATCATATACAAAATATGCCTGCTCACTGGGGGACATATGTCTAGCCTGTAAGCATTTACGAACCTCTTCAACCCATTCCTCCAAAGGAGGACATTCCGGACCTGGACTACCAGAAAACTTGGGATATTTACGTTCTCTTGGCACATAGACATACCTCATACCAGATGAACCTGGCACTGACCGACTCTGTTCTCCCTGATCTGTATCCACTGGGGGCACTACATTTCCCTGCCGAAGTCTTTCATTATTTGCTTGAAGTCGTTGAATCTGCTCAGTTAAAAGTCTAACCTGGTCTTCCATGACCTATGATATTTGGACAAAATAAAAAAACAAAAACAAAGAGACCGTTAAAATGTTAAACAAACCACTTATTGCTTACAACATCACCATCCCGGACCTTTCCTCAGCCACTATTTTTCCTGTAAGTCAATATAACCTTGGTTATCGCCACCAAAAAAAAAATAAATACACAAAAAAAAAAAAAAGGCACATACACAAAAACAAACTTTACAGGTCTTACACCAGTCCCAATTTGACCCTGCCAACTACGCCAAATGTGACCCCTAGGGGCGTGCTCAGTCTCACAATTTGTATATCTAAACTAGAAAATCCCAAACAGCACTCCCCTTCAAACTATTTAGACAGGTTATCTCCAATGAAGAGATGAAAATGGGACTGATGTACTCAATTTTATTAAACCCTAGACAATACACTGATTGGCAATCAGAGCAGACAGATGTTTCCCATAGGTAACAGTGAACAATTCTACAATAAATTAATCAGTGAAAAAAAAAAAAAAAAAAAAAAAAAAAACTCATAATAAATGAGTTACAGGATATAAAAATCTAACAATGCCTAGACTACAGTGAATAAAGTCAGATATATACGTAGGTACTGTTCACATACACACACTCCAACACTGCAAGAAACACTTCAAACCAAATTGGCCATGCGTACATTAACACAGCATTTCACACTAGTAAACATTGCAAAATAGACACTGTCCTTAAAGGAAATATTGCACAATGCCCATAGGCCAAAGGTTGAATGATGACGATTGCCAAACAGACAAAAAAAACAAAAACATCTAAATTAACAAGCTACCACTAGCCGGACTCCCTCCTAGGCCCACCTAGGTCCAGGTCATCAAAGAACAGTGGTAGCAGATCCCCAAGACACACACATGAAGAAATACAAAGTAAAACAAGATGATTAAACCCAGGAAAAACAGTGGCTAGTGACCGACGAAGGCAATCCTCCTATAATCACAAACAAATATTTTGTGATCACATTGTAACATTTTAAAACATTAAGTCTAAGAAAGGATTAGAACAAAAAAAAAAAAGGAAACTTACATTTTTTTCTTTTGACACCAGCCTAAATGAGTAAAAGCTATATACCCCGTAACAGTAAAGTTAAACGGCATGAATGACTAATACCTGTGCACTCTCCTCGATGTTACTCGTTACTGCAAACCCATGTAGAATCACTACTCGCTATTATGCGAGCAAGTGTCTGTAGACTCTTGACTGCTGGCACCATTTACTGGTTACCATACACACAGACACCAAGCCGAACTACAAGCAAACAAATAAACGAGCCGTGTTAAGCAGTTCTCAAGTTCAATATTAAATCGACATAACCTTCCAAGAAAACTCACATTCTCCTGTTTACACAGACGATACACCAAGAGGCTCACTCTTCAACTCACACCGCATTAATGTTTTTCTGTTCATGTCTCACGACACATTTAAAGGGACGCGTCACTTACGCCACCTGATCCAAATGATCAGTGCCAATGAGCAGGCCTTAAAGGTACACTTCCCATCTCAACCACCCTACCCACTACATTTAGAATATATTTAATTACCCCACAACATAATTTAATATCCACTTGGGGGAGCAGTTAAACAGTTTATTAGAAACAATCAAAGTGACTTTCAAACTGATTTTTTTGCATCATTACTCCAGTCACACAATCCTTCAGAAATCCTTTTAACAACCTTATTTTCTAAACATTTGTTGTTGTTATTATTATTAATGTTGAAAAGAGCTGAGAATATTTTTACAGGTTTTTTTAGGGGGGATAAATTGAAAGAACAGCATTGTTTGTTACATTTGTTACAGTTACATTTATTTGTTACATTTATATTATTTACATCAAGATTTTGAATTGTATAGTATTGTACGTATATTGTTATTGAAACTTCATAATATTTCACTTGATTATAAATTTAATCAGGAATTATAGTTTGGAAAAGGTCTAACTAAGATGTTTACACATTATGTGAAAACTAGTACAAGTATATAAATAATAAAAAGAGACTTACTCATGTTTATGATCTCTGCTGAATAAAGCACTTTATCCTTTTTTTCTGAGGAAATCCAAATCTCAAATCCTCAACCACATCACATCTTTTTGGGGTGAATTATGTCTTATTCCTCTCATCGCGAAGCAAACAGTAAAATAAAATAAAAACTTGAAGAACAGTCTGGCTGCGTTGTCTTCTGTTGTGTGGGCATATTCAAGCAGTGCGCTTTAGTGAAACATTAGAATCTGAATAGAGCGTTCAGCGCGGGGGCGTGGTCACATTAATGAAGGGAGACGTGAAAAACGACATCGCGTTGTTTTCATATGGATTACTCAGAGGTGGGTAGAGTACCCAAAAACTGTACTCAAGTAAAAGTAAAAGTACTTCTAGAAATATTTACTCAAGTAAAAGTAAAAGTACTAGTCTTGAATAGTTACTTGAGTAAGAGTAAAAGAGTATCGGATAAAAAATCTACTCAAGTAGTTAGTTACTAGTTACTATGGGTCATATATACTGAGCCTATTTTTATTTAGATATATAGATAAAATGTATGTAATGTATGTGTGCGTGTATAAATGTATATATTTCATCAGCCTTTACTCCAATTTATGTAATTTATTATAAAACCCTGTCTGTTTACTTAAGTAACAGATATAGGTGTCATGCCATAACATATTTTTAATACGACTGAATTTATATTAAATGTGAATTTAACATTGAAAGTTAATGTGATATAAATATTGCTACTAATCTTTCATTGTTCAGAAAGAGAGCAAATAACATTTACATTATTAAAGATAATTTTCACTGACAGTCTAGATTTCAATCACTCTCAGAAACTCCCATTAAAATCACTGAAACTGTTAACACTGTGAAATCAATATCTTAATTAAAGATTCGTACACACATCTGCACTTTGTTGTTCCTGCGAGAGAATTCGCCAGAAAGAGGTATTCAGTCAGTGAGCGAGTGAAGGAAGCACCGGCATTTTAGCGATGACTCATCTGAACGCCTCTGATTGGCCAATGCTTTAATAAGCTCAAAAGAATCATGTGTGATTTGTTATAATGCGCAGCGCTGTATAAACGCATCTAAGCGCCAGCAAGCAATCACAGATCTGAATTTAGCAGCTGATAATATGACTCGCTGAACGTACTTGCACCAGTGTGATTGTATTAAAATTAATAAAATCTTAATCGGCTATTTTTTGTCTTTTGGAAGCTGCATTCAACTTGACTCCCCTCTGTTATAAGCCACACACGTACAACAAACTAATGTCAGTGGTATCGTGTACTGTAATCGAATGTAGCCCAAGTTATTACCTGTTAAACAGTAGACAGCACACGCGGTGTTCATCTAATAAGGATCTCCATCGCTAGCAAATAATAACCTTTGCAGATTTCAATTCAGTGCAGTTCCAGCCACGTTTTCAACGCTCTTTCTGTTCTTAAACGTTACAACTCCGAGTGAACCACTTCAGACGCTCAGCGAGTGCGGCAGGGAACTGAACGACTCATTCAAACTGATTCATGAACCAATTCACTCGTTTGCCAATTGGTTTGATCAAGCCTTTGAACAGAATTGACTCAAAAGAATGAATCATTCGCGAATGGGCATCGCTCATTGCCCAGAGAAAAGTAGACGGCGCGTTTGGAATAAACTGAAGCATTATAACATTTATTGCATTAACATAAAGTAACGAGAGGAGCGTCGCCCACAGTAACGAAGTAAAAGTACAGATTTTTCCCCAAAAATTTACTCAAGTAAGAGTATAAAGTACCCATCTTTAAATATACTCCGAAGAGTATTCGTTACCCCAAAAAATTACTCAAGTAAATGTAACGAAGTAAATGTAACTCGTTACTACCCACCTCTGCGATTACTTTTTTTACAGAATATCTGTTTTCGGCGGCACTTGTTTAGTTTAAAAGTAGACCATCTTTCTATAGATATCTCTCTCATGTCTCTTCATTGAGTATTCACTGAGTTACAGTTCATTTTAATGACGTGTTTGTAAATGAAGATCAGCGCAGACAAAGGCTGCAGACAGCACACCTTGTTTGTTATCTTTTTTTTATAAGTGCACAAAGTTCTGTTGTTATTATGTCTGTATACAAAAAAAGTAAACCCTTTACAGATTCGGATGATGTATTGCTCTTATCTGTACGATCAAAACTGAAAGTGTAATTTAAGTTCCTTTCGGGGTTATCAGGAGAAAATGACTCATAACGCGTATACGCGTTGATCGACTCCAGAGGAAGTTAGGCATCACTATCCAGATAAATGAACGTCAGTTTAATCTAGCATCTTGAAAATGCCAAAGACAAAGATTTCCATCGGTCCACTGGCATGAACATGTTAATGGATTACAGACAGTGCTTTAAGTGGGCCGGTACGCACCGGTACTCAGTACCGCTACCTCTCCGTGCGCCCAGGACGTGCTTTTAGCGTACCGGTACGCTCATTTGGACATCTGTTTTAATAGAGAAAAAAATAATCTTTTGCCTGCGCTGTCGCTTTTCAGTGCGCCCTTCACAATGCAAGCTTCCTATTCGTCCCACCGAGAGCAGAGACTACATTACCCACACACCCTTGACTTTTACAAGTGAAAAGCGCATGCGTCGCTTTTGCCGCTGTCTGTAACAACCCAACGTGGCCGGAGAGGGTGTGTGAAATGCGCATACCCGGCTCGGTAAAATTTCAAATAATGTGAACAACACTTAATATACTCTCCTGGCTTCAGACTCTGAGTACTAAAACATCACGGTCAGAATCAGATGACTTGCTAGCTGACACCACACCAAGCCTGAATGATATCGCTGCAGATCAGACGCAAGCTAATGAAGTAATGCAGTAGCTCTTTCAGGTAGGGTGACCAGACGTCCCGAAAAACTGTTGTCCCGAGTCCCAAATCTGGCCCTAATTGTCCCGAAAATTATACTAAAGCAAAATCTTGAGTAGTTATTGTCTGATAAACATGAAAACATAAAAACTGTCTGCGGAGGTTGAGTCGTCCTGCAACCAGCCCCCGCCGGCTGCTCATCATTTCAGAAAGATAACATGCTTTAACACCAGCATTAAACACTTTTTTAAATAAGTCAAGCTCAAAACTCACTTTCAGTCAGCAGTGAGAGTTTGATATAACTTGATCCAATGTGGATTATAATCACGTAAACAAGGCAGAAATATTTAGAAGCGATGCAAAAGACTATGCACGCTAAACATGTAACCATAGTAAACATGGTAAATATGACCGCTTGAAGAAATCAGACAATCAGCTTCTTATTCTCTAATCTCTATCACAATCGTGTATTTATTTAGTAACTTATATTATCCGTCACAAGCCTCGTCTCGAGAGTTTAGCTTACGTTGCCTATCATAAAAAAAATATAATAATGTTTTTTGTTCGGGAGCTTTTATAAAATATTAACATTCATTCTAAATGTGACGTAGCCTATAGGCTTCTGTGGCTACAAATAAACAGAAACAGACTCGATATAAGCGTTAAAAATAAATAAATAAAATAGAAATAAGTGTATTTATGTGTGATTAATTTTGAGTCCTGATAAATTAAATCAATATGATCAATTTATCACTTATTCTATAGTTAAAACATTGATGCTTTTGAATTTGAATATATAACAAAGCATGCTAACAAACGGCCACTTTTATCATGTTCGTTTTGTGATCACGCATGTTCCAGTGACTTCTTAGTTTTCAGATAACTTCTCTTTGTTGGTGAAATGATGAGGTAGCATGACGTTGTTCCTGAGAGGCGTGTAAAGGGCGTGTTTTAGTGACGCGCAGCGGAGCTTCAAGGCTTGTTCGACTTCATGCAGCTCTGCGCAGACCGATCGTCGGCTGACTTGAAGCAGTGCATGCCGGTTAGAAATTTTGTCCGACTTGATACAGCGCTAACGCCACGTGACTGTGACGTGTGCCATCAAAGTACCGCGAGAGCGATTAGAGAGTAGCCGGAGAACTCAGCCAGTGCAGCTTCTGAAGAGCGGCTGCACAGGTTCTGATGACGACACAACTGATCCACGATTGGCTGGATTCACTGATGACACCGATGACGTGCGTTTCAAGTTTATTGCGAGTCACTTCAGTTTCAGAAATTCTCATATGGACTTTTAAAACAGTTTAATATGTTTTTATGTCGTCTTCATCTTATAAATCATATTTATTAAATATTGTCTTACTGTATTTACTTTATTGTTAATATAAAGTTTGTGTATGTTTATTTTGCATGACTTTCTTTTTTATACAGACCTTTTACAGTATTCAGCAGCATAACCTATTCAAATGAGCATTTTTAATAACTAAAATGTTAATCTTAAAAACAATCTAATGTGGTCATAAATGTATGCTCCTATACAAATGATACATAATACATTATGTTCCTCCATTTGTTTGGTTTCTTCATATTCTCTAGTTTATTTTGCTGTGTTTATCATAGACAGTAAAAGAAATGGACACAGCGACCCCATTGGAACTCAATTGAGACAACTGAAGCCCATTTTTAGCGATTTTTAGCACTTCCGTTTCTGACGCGCAGCAGACTCAAACTAAGATTGATGACGTCAGCAACCTGTCTGACAGATGTAAATCTTCTAGTAGCTGTGCGTGCAAACTGCCATCGTTAATCTTGCAGAGACGGCGAGCTTGAGCGGGGAGTTCTTTGGCATGAGTGAGCAGGAGTAAGTATTCTGATTAATTATTTTGTATAGTATTTTAAAATGTAACGCCAGTACGCCATATTAAGTTAATTGCCTGCGAGCTTCTCCTCCTGTCTGTACGGTAATTTCTCTACTGTGCGACAGAGAGTCGAGTGGTTATGACGCAATCGTTAGCCTTTTTTTACAAAAACTGTTTCTACGGGGCCATAATGTAACATAGAAGGTAATGGAGCCCTTTATACATTGTCGTGTATCTTTAGAAATAAATTATGGACAAATGGAGTCTTTAAATGCTTCAGATGTAAAGTTATTCGCTGTCAAAGTGATGCCAAAATGAATGCAAAGTCAATGGGATGCTAACGCAAGTGAAGTTCTGCTACAAGATGGCAGCTCGCGGCCGACTTCAACTTCCGGTCGACTTCCTTGCCGTCTGGTGTTTATACTTCACCTGCATGTGGTTAGCAAACTGCTAACAACTTGCTGTAACTGCAACTTAACAACTTGACAACATTCTGTTCACTTTCAAACAGTTGGTCTAAATCACAATATAAATCCAACAGAATTGTGCTTTTCTGTATATGAAAATCAGTGGTGTTATGTTTAAAATGTTAAAAAGAGCTCAGCAGGAGGGTTCTGTAAATCTTGTTGCTGAAACCTTCTTAAAAAACATATACCCATTAGGGAATTTTTTTTATAGGTTACTTTTATCATTTTGTATTAGCAGAAACACCCATGTCATACTGCTAAAGTATATATCCAATATGTTATCTTGTTTTGGAAGACACCCTTCCAAAACACCACTTATACACACATCTTAACCCTCTGGGCTTCTTCGTAAATGGGTCACACTTAGCTTCCTCCCGCCCGAAAACGGGCGAAGCCTTAAAATTGTACTTTACTTTTTCCCAGGATAACCAATCAAATATATTTTTGTTCTATAATTTTTTCTGATTATTATTTAGAATTTTTAGATTTTTTTATGATACTTTGCATTAATTATATAATTTTTATGAGCTATTTTTTCCATTAGAATTAATATATCATTTTTTTTTTTATATTTATTTAAAAAAAAAATTCAATAAATGCAGCATTTCACATCAAAATAGAGTGCCAGCCTAAAAAAAAAATGTTCCAGGAGAAGAACTTCATCTAGTGGCTTTAAAAAATAGCCACTTTTGTGTAATGTCCTGTACCAGCCTGTAGGCTGTCTATAGCTTCCTATATATCCTATATAGAAAGGCTTTTTGATTCCTTTTGTTGTTTTAGACATGATTTCTCTATCTTATTCGTTTTTTTTTATTTAGATATACATTTAGATATTCTAAAAGATGATTACTTTATTTTCTTAACAAAAATGTTTAGATAAGTATCAGGTTTTGCATTATGATTACAATCAAACTATAGCATTTGGTTAGAAAGGGAACACAATGTGTGTGTGTGTGTGTGTGTGTGTGTGTGTGTGTGTGTGAGTGAATGTGTGTGTGTGTGTGTGTGTGTGTGTTGCATTTGAGCGAGAGTCTTTTTTTTGGTATTTTTTATTTATTTATTTTTGCATATTCTCAAAATTTGCTGTTGCAGTCTTACCAGTCTCTCTCTTTCTCTCTCTCTCTCTCTCTCTCTCTCTCTCTCTCTGTGTGTGTGTGCATTTGAGCAAGTTTTTTTTTTTCATTTATTGATTTTTATGTGGAATATTCTACAAATTTGCTGTTGCAGTCGCCAGTTTATCTGTGTATGTGTGTGTGTGTTTGTGTGCGTGGGTGTGTGTGTGGGGGGGGGGTCTTATTTGCACTCTTGATGTTCTAGAGTGTCACCCCTTCATTGCTGTACACTTTTTTTCAGCACAGTTGCTGATCTGTAGCTTGTACCACCAAAAGTTTCTCTGAGTTTTCCTATTTTTTCGTATTTCCCATTCATTTCCTATGTCGCCCGTTTTCGGGCGGGAGGAAGCTAAGTGTGACTTTTTTTTTTTTACGACCCTTTAACATATCAGAATCATCTCCTTGATTTTTTTGTGTGTTCATATAGGTAATACAACAAAAGTCACCAAGTTTCATCCCCATCCGATGAAGCAAAAAAATTAAACATTTCAAAAAATTATTTTGTATAGTATTTTAAAATGTAACGCCAGTACGCCATATTAAGTTAATTGCCTGCGAGCTTCTCCTCCTGTCTGTACGGTAATTTCTCTACTGTGCGACAGAGAGTCGAGTGGTTATGACGCAATCGTTAGCCTTTTTTTACAAAAACTGTTTCTACGGGGCCATAATGTAACATAGAAGGTAATGGAGCCCTTTATACATTGTCGTGTATCTTTAGAAATAAATTATGGACAAATGGAGTCTTTAAATGCTTCAGATGTAAAGTTATTCGCTGTCAAAGTGATGCCAAAATGAATGCAAAGTCAATGGGATGCTAACGCAAGTGAAGTTCTGCTACAAGATGGCAGCTCGCGGCCGACTTCAACTTCCGGTCGACTTCCTTGCCGTCTGGTGTTTATACTTCACCTGCATGTGGTTAGCAAACTGCTAACAACTTGCTGTAACTGCAACTTAACAACTTGACAACATTCTGTTCACTTTCAAACAGTTGGTCTAAATCACAATATAAATCCAACAGAATTGTGCTTTTCTGTATATGAAAATCAGTGGTGTTATGTTTAAAATGTTAAAAAGAGCTCAGCAGGAGGGTTCTGTAAATCTTGTTGCTGAAACCTTCTTAAAAAACATATACCCATTAGGGAATTTTTTTTATAGGTTACTTTTATCATTTTGTATTAGCAGAAACACCCATGTCATACTGCTAAAGTATATATCCAATATGTTATCTTGTTTTGGAAGACACCCTTCCAAAACACCACTTATACACACATCTTAACCCTCTGGGCTTCTTCGTAAATGGGTCACACTTAGCTTCCTCCCGCCCGAAAACGGGCGAAGCCTTAAAATTGTACTTTACTTTTTCCCAGGATAACCAATCAAATATATTTTTGTTCTATAATTTTTTCTGATTATTATTTAGAATTTTTAGATTTTTTTATGATACTTTGCATTAATTATATAATTTTTATGAGCTATTTTTTCCATTAGAATTAATATATCATTTTTTTTTTTATATTTATTTAAAAAAAAAATTCAATAAATGCAGCATTTCACATCAAAATAGAGTGCCAGCCTAAAAAAAAAATGTTCCAGGAGAAGAACTTCATCTAGTGGCTTTAAAAAATAGCCACTTTTGTGTAATGTCCTGTACCAGCCTGTAGGCTGTCTATAGCTTCCTATATATCCTATATAGAAAGGCTTTTTGATTCCTTTTGTTGTTTTAGACATGATTTCTCTATCTTATTCGTTTTTTTTTATTTAGATATACATTTAGATATTCTAAAAGATGATTACTTTATTTTCTTAACAAAAATGTTTAGATAAGTATCAGGTTTTGCATTATGATTACAATCAAACTATAGCATTTGGTTAGAAAGGGAACACAATGTGTGTGTGTGTGTGTGTGTGTGTGTGTGTGTGTGTGTGAGTGAATGTGTGTGTGTGTGTGTGTGTGTGTGTTGCATTTGAGCGAGAGTCTTTTTTTTGGTATTTTTTATTTATTTATTTTTGCATATTCTCAAAATTTGCTGTTGCAGTCTTACCAGTCTCTCTCTTTCTCTCTCTCTCTCTCTCTCTCTCTCTCTCTCTCTGTGTGTGTGTGCATTTGAGCAAGTTTTTTTTTTTCATTTATTGATTTTTATGTGGAATATTCTACAAATTTGCTGTTGCAGTCGCCAGTTTATCTGTGTATGTGTGTGTGTGTTTGTGTGCGTGGGTGTGTGTGTGGGGGGGGGGTCTTATTTGCACTCTTGATGTTCTAGAGTGTCACCCCTTCATTGCTGTACACTTTTTTTCAGCACAGTTGCTGATCTGTAGCTTGTACCACCAAAAGTTTCTCTGAGTTTTCCTATTTTTTCGTATTTCCCATTCATTTCCTATGTCGCCCGTTTTCGGGCGGGAGGAAGCTAAGTGTGACTTTTTTTTTTTTACGACCCTTTAACATATCAGAATCATCTCCTTGATTTTTTTGTGTGTTCATATAGGTAATACAACAAAAGTCACCAAGTTTCATCCCCATCCGATGAAGCAAAAAAATTAAACATTTCAAAACGTTCAAGTTTTCGCCCGTTTTCGGGCGAAGAAGCCCAGAGGGTTAAACGCGATCAAGTAAGCAAACGCCACGTGATCTGCCATGACTGACGTAGCCTAATTGCAGCAAACTAGGGAGCCACAACGTGTCCGGCTTCATATCTCCGTTTGCAGCTCCTCCCCACCTGCACGCGGCTACTCTCGCCGATCGGTTGCATCCAGCCGCAGCCGATGTCGAACACACCTTCAGGTTCCACTGTAGAAACCCTGCGCTATTCTGGCCTCGGTGCTACTGGCCCGAGGCTATTAGCCCCGCCCGGCCCGCTTTAAGCCCTGGCTCGCACTGGCCCGACAGTGGAAAAGCGGCTATTGGCTGCAGCATCTTTTTTCTAAATTCTGAAAAAATACCGTAGGCGGCTAGGCACGAATTTAGATATTATTTATCTAATTAATCTATTTGCACAAAGACAATACGACCTTTTTGTCCCCTTTTTGTTTTAAAGCTTGATGAAGAGAGCGCAAGTTGCTGCAGCTGCGAGGAAAGTGATGCACGCGTACAGGAGTGATTGACAGTTCGCGGCACTTTGTGCATAAAAAATAAGATTAAGCTAATTAGCGTTAGAATAATAAAGCTAAAGAATAATGACAGACGGTTGATCTTTGAATAAAAATGTGTTTAGTAAAGTTTTGAAATTCATTATCTAATATCATAAGCCCCCCATCCCGTCACCCAAGACCGCAGACACCCCCCGCCCGTCCCCCCCGTCCCGAATTTAAGCCAATCTCAACTGGTCACCCTATTCTAAGGGTATTTTTTCAAAATCCTTTTGCACAAAAAGGTTTTTTTGAACTATTTTTTGTCTATAAAAAGGTCAAATTCTGATATTTTAGGAGGCCTATTGACTTTGATATACATTTATGAAAGTATGTTTTTTTTTTTACTAGTTGTTGATTGCACCACATTATTTTATACATGACTTTGGCTGGCAAAAGATTTTTTCAATATTCGTATGCTAGTTAGCAGCTTAAATTAATGGAGCAGCTTTGCTGGTTTTTCTCTTTTTTTTTACACATTCCACACATAAAAAACCCAGATTAATATTTTGGAGATAATTTATCTTATCATTAGGCTACCTTTCATTAAGTCTCAGAAGCCATTCACATCCCGGCCTGACACTGTAGCTGAATGATAACTCATTTCTGAACAGTGACCTAGGTGGGCAATTAAGCAAAGGCAGAGGACTGAGAGTGGAACTTTGGTGGAACGAGTGTGTCTTCACTGAATATGACTCATATGAGTCTACAGAGATGTGAGCATGCTGTCATACACTATGATCCTCATGAATTCCGCTGGCATACTTTAAATGAGATGCAGACTGTGATGTTAATGTGGCTTATTTGCATAGAGCGAATACTTCCAATGAAATACAATTATTGTAAAAGCACCACATGTGTGTAATCAATCAAAAATTAATCCAAAAGGATTAATTTTTGAGGTATTGTACTACAGACATGAGGTATAATGTCGATAAATAGGTGCAAAGAGTCATGCGGTCATGCATTTATTTATACAGTATACATCTTATACATATTTAATTTAACCATTATTTAAGATTGTGGTGTTGTGACACAATAATAATTGACTAAATAAAAGTGTTGCATTGGTTATTAGTGTGATGGCTTCAGAGTGTATTTACATTGCTCTACTTTCCCCTCCACTTTCTCCCACTGCAGTGGGACGTTTTATCTGATTTCTCTAGTCAGCATAAAACACAAGGGATTGGGTACTATCTGTTCTATAACAACTTCTCTTCCTCTGTACAACAGGCCACTGGGACTAATGCATATGTGAATTTGCTTACGAAATACATTAATTGGTACCTGTTTTAAAGGAATAATTTAAATAAAATAAAAATTCTGTCATCATTTATTCAGCCGGTATGACTTTACTAGAAAAGTCAATGACAAATAAGAGTGTCCACAGTAAAGAAAAAATCATGCTCTTAGAAATGTGGTCTTTGTATTCATGTTGGGTTTGGGAAAAACGTTTTTTTTTTTTTTTTTTTTACTATTTTTTGTCTATAAAAAGGTCAAATTCTGATATTTTAGGAGGCCTATTGACTTTGATATACATTTATAAAAGTATGTTTTTTTTACTGGTTGTTGATTGCACCACATTATTTTATGCATGACTTTGGCTGGCAAAAGATTTTTTCAATATTCGTAGGCCTTTATGATGAATTAATACTTTTTATGTATGAATTGCATTTATAATGCATTTTTTTTTTATAAATGAATAGGATGAGCATCACATCATTGACGGAGAACACAAAATGTGATGTTTAGCAGAATGTTAACGCTGCTCTTTTCCATGCAGTGGATGAATATTAAAGTATGCTAGTTAGCAGCTTAAATTAATGGAGCAGCTTTGCTGGATTTTCTTTTTTTTTTTTTTTTACACATTCCACACATACAAAACCCAAATGAATATTTTGGAGATAATTTATCTTATCATTACCTTTCATTAAGTCTCAGAAGCCATTCACATCCCGGCCTGACACTGTAGCTGAATGATAACTCATTTCTGAACAGTGACCTAGGTGGGCAATTAAGCAAAGGCAGAGGACTGAGAGTGAGAAAACATCTAACATACATGCCACTAATTGAGGCGCCAAGACAAGAATGACTAATGTGGAGGCACGCAGTTGAGGGAATTAGAAGCGTACTGCACCACTTTCACTCGTGCTCTCTTTCTATTCTCTGTGCAAATGTCTCTGGATGCTGGGGGCACCTGTGCTTTCATTACCAGACACCGCTGAGCTCTATTAGTTTTGAGAGACTGAGTCCAAATGAGTGAGAGACAGTAGCTTCCCTGAGCTAGCAGATGCTGTTTACTAAAACATAAAGGGATAGTTAAGCCCCCCAAGATGAGAATTTCATAATTATTTACTGATGCTCATGTTATTCCAATCCTGTATGTTCTTCATTCTTCAGTGGAACACAAAAAGAGACATTTTGCAGAATGTCCAAGCTGCTCCCTTCTAAATATTACAAGTGAATGGGGACAGACTTTGGTTCTACTTGTGAAAGGTCAATGACAAATATGAGTGTCCACAGTAAACAAAATAAAAAAATTATTTAAAAAATACTATTATTCAAAAAGTTCATTTTTTTTTTGCAAATCGACATTGCTTATTTTTGGACAAAAATACTATAAAAACTGTAATATTGAAAAAATTATATTACAATTTAAAATAACCGTTTTTTTATTTTGTAATTTACAAAATAATGTAAATTTATTCCTTTGACAATAAAGCAAAATATTCAGCGTGATTACTGCAGTTTTCATTGTCACATGATCCTTCAGAAATCATACTGATTCACTGATTTGCTGCTCAAGAAACATTTCTTATTATCAATGTTGACAAGAGTTGTGCTGCTTAAAGGTACAATTTGTAAGATTTTTGCAGTAAAATATCCAGAAACCACTAGGCTAGTGTTATATATTTTGTCCAGCTGATTACTAACAATATCTCTAATGTTTTCAACTACTTGTAAATCATGAGAAAATTCCCATTCTAAACAGTGACACGGGGCAGTGCAGTCGCCTGTCGATGACGTTAGTTACCCTTTGTTACCGCCTTTACTGACGTAGAACCACATGACAACAGTGTTGTGGACAAATGCGGAAGTAGCGTCGCGACAAACTTCAACTAGAAAGAGATGCCGATCTCGCTTTTGTTTTACTCGACAGGTGAGTTGTTTTGATTCGTATCTTTACAGAAGACGTATGCTATTATAATCATCAGCAAGATTAGTATTATGGGGCATCAAACGCGGGGCATCGCGTCTTTAGACCTGCGCGAGGACGCGTCTGATCCATAGTCTGATCGCGTCTTTGCATTGACTTTGTATGTAATCTACTCGCGCAAATAGTTGAACTCGCGTTAAATCCATGATTTATCTTTCCGTCTGATTGATGGCTGTCATCAGTTGGATAGAAGACAATAAATCCCATCATTCCATGCTCTATCTTAGCGTCATCAAACCACGCGATTGTTATTGTTTTGGTAGTGCGCCCTCTCGTGGCAGGTCCTACAACCTGTACCTTTAATATTTTTGTGGAAATCATGATACATTTTGATGCTTACTGAAAGTGTATTGGAAACTTGTTCTGTCAAGCTTCAAAATGTCAAAAGCACCATAAAAGTATAATAATAGTGGTTCAAATGACTTTTGTGTGATATTTAAATTATTTTGAAACCTTTTTTGAGAAACATAATTTAAGTAAACATTCACTAAGATTCACTCCAGGATTTTATTGCAAAATCAAGTGATCCAAAGCCTTGTTAATATGCATGTTAAGTGTGTGGGACAAAAAGAAAATTAATAGAGGTTTAATAATAATATTAAACTACTATGTGCAGTGCTGAATATAATGTATAATAAGATGAATATATTTGCTAGTCTCCATAACACCTGATTTCACCAGTAGACTGATTTAAATAAATAGATTTTTTTTTCATTGTGCATGCACTTTTTAAATATTTTTAGTGAATGCATTCACTGATAATCATATAATTAATTGAAAAAGCAAAAACAATATTACAAGAATAGATTACATGAAATAATGCAAGCTATTGTGTCATAATTCAATATTTTTAGCAAAGCAGAATTATGAGTATTTCTGTGCTGGTGTCACCATATTCTTGTGCATAAGGGACCAGAACCACAATTTCAAAATTAAGCACTAAAGGATTTTCAGGGAATTTATTCTCTTATACTTTCACTAACACTAAGTACATCATGATTATTGGTGGGTTTCACTGCAAAAGAACACAAAATTTCAGTGCATAGAAAGAAGCAGCTCTGACATTCTGATATAAATCACAAATTTTGTGTTCCTCAGTCATACGGGTTTCACAGGACATGAATGTGTGTGCACCTGTTAAAACTCGACCTGAGTGTGAAACTTTCACATGGATATGGAATGAGAAACTTTAATTGGTGTGTATGGTAATTTCACTTCTGGATTTTTCTGAAAAATACACAGGACCACAGGAACCAACATAAACATATTGCATTGGTTATTTCAATATCTCTCAGGGCCATTATTGAAATTTCTCCTGCAACAGTGTTGTTTCTCCCTCTTCAGTGCCTGTTGGATATTGCTTCACAGTCTTAGTTCACGGCTATAAACAGTCACCAGAACAGATGGCTTTTCCAACTACAAGCTGTAATCGTGTCAGATCCATCTGCTCTTACTTAATATCACTTCCTGCTTCGATGGGGCTCCACAGGACCCCTGTCACACCTGCAACTTCCTGTTTCCCCTCACCTGATTTCCTGCTCCACTTCCCCTGCTGTGATCATTTTTTGTTCAGATATGAAGAGCTTAGAGAGAAAAGTTGCTCTGAATAAACGGATGGTTTGATGGATATTTGAGCATGGATGAATGGATGGTTTCATGGATGGCTGGATGTGCAAAATGAAATGAGGCACATTTGGGGGTTTTACATAACGTTTTCTTCTAAATGTTCTCAAAAGAAGATGCGTTTCAATAATGTCTTAAAGTAATAGTGTACCCGAAAAAAATAAAAGATCACTTGCACACCTTTGTGTTGTTCCAAACTTATATGAATTTATTTTTTTCTGTGAAACAAAAAGGTGTATCACTGAGGAATATTCTGACCACATAATGAATTTTATCTCGCCCTAGTTCCCATTCACTGTCATTATATGCAAAAGAGATCCCAGAATACTATTAAAATTGACTTTATGTTCTACTTAATTCTGCTAAAGTAATTATTATTATTAGTAGTAGTTATTAATCAATCTTGTTTTCCACATCATAAAAAAGTGTTTTGAGAAAATGTGTGAGATAATTTTTCATTTTTATTTACTTTATTTTTGTAACAATATTATTGCTGTTATTGTTTAAAAAAGAATAACAATAATAATCGTAATAATAATAATTATTATTAAAAACAATAACAGCAATAACATCAATAACAACAATTCATATTAATATATTTTAATATTATTAATGTAATATATTATTATTATTATTATTATTGTATACTTTATTATTGTTGTTGTTGTTATTGTTAATATTAATTATAAAAAAGTATTAAGTATAATAATTGTTATAATTATTATTATTACTATTAATAAACCTTACCATTCAACTTACAAATTTTATGATTATTAATATTAAAAATAATGATAATCAGCATTTTAATACTTAACCATAACCATAAAATTTGGTTACTTTATTTACTTTATTATTAGTAGTAGTAGTAGTAGTAGTAGTATTGTTGTTGTTGATGATGATAATATTATTGGTGATGTAAATACAATAATAATAAACCTCACCATAAACATTTACTTTGAGTTACTTTATTATTATTATTATTATTATTGATATTTATAATAAAGTGAAAAATGAAAACCCTGAGGGTGATTAAATGGTATTTTCATTTTTAGGGGGTGAACTTACCTAATGAAAATTTCATATATTACGTTGTTCTTCCAAAGTCTGGCACCAATCAGAAGCGGTGTGGCAAAGTCAAATCTCTACCGTCGGGTGAATGCCGTAAACTATTTTTCTTTTTTGTTGTCAAGAAGTTAACTATTCTCTGCAGGATGCCTGATGAGAAGAATCCAGGAGATGGTCTCATACTGTGCAGGGGAATGTCACTCACTCTCGAGAGGCAGTTACCGTTCCTCATCAGCATATCAACCACTGCACATAATCTCAAAAACAAAACACATTTACATACTCGTGTGTCAGTCATTCATAATTTAGAATTTAAATAATGGGGAGAAAGGTAAGTGGCAGGCGGAATATGGAAGAGCTGGAGTGTTTCTGGGTCTGTGTGTGATTGGTAATTAAGCTTGGGCTCTGTGTGGGTAATGTGTGTTGATTACTGGGCACTGACCAGTGAAATGTGAAGGACAGAGAGAGAGAGCAGTCGCTGCTGTGAGGGACCTACATTGAGTGCTTTTAAAGTCCAAGTCCCTTGTAAGCACAGAGGCATCCATATTTCAAACCGTACGGGACACATTTGCATTTTATAATTCATATTTCAGGATACAGTTTTCATCTTTTTTGCAAGAACAAAGTTATTTTGAAAAATGAAATGCAGAATGTTTTCTGAATGTTTCTGCAGTTATATATCACTGTAAAAATTTTGGTAGATCCAAAAAAATCTGGTAGCATGTAAATTGACTGGTTTTATTTAAGTCAAAAATATTGTGTCTAATATGCCTCTAAATTGTAAAAAAAATAAAAAATAAATAAATAAATAAATAAATAAAATTACTAGTTTAAATCAATGTGGCTGCATTAGGCTACACCAATAAAAGACACTTTTCACTTTGTGCAATGTCCTTTTATGATGCAAGCTTAAAGGGATACTCCACCCCTAAATGAGAATTTTGTCATTAATCACTTACCATCATGTCGTTCCAAACCCATAAAAGCTTTGTTCATCTTCTGTCAGGAGAAAGCAGGCTGGATTCAGGTGCGGGTAAACTCAAGGCTTTATTCACAAAGCGGAGACAGAGAAGAAAGAGTCACGCTCCACAGGTTTCACTCGCAGTGACAGGATGAACAGCAGATGAGTCACGTTTCACAGGATTCACTCGTAGTGACAGGATGAACAGCAGATGAGTCACGTTTCACAGGATTCACTCGTAGTGACAGGATGAACAGCAGATGAGTCACGTTTCACAGGATTCACTCGTAGTGACAGGATGAACAGCTGAAGCTACTAGGAGCTCTGGGCTTGTAAGAACTAGAGCAGAGAAATAAGCCAAACACACTGGAGCCTGAGGACAAGACACGACAGGGTGAGTACAAAGAACTGCTAGATGATCGGAGCTATTGGAACGAATAACAACAGTCTGACAATAGACAGAGAAACACAGGGAATAATAAAGGGGAAAAAATTAGAAGGACATAGAGAACAGGTGGCGAGCAATTATGGTTAACAACGGGGAACAAGGGAGGCGGGGAAAACACAAACAGGCAGACGTGGTGAGCTGTCACCATCCCAACACACACACCCACACCAAAAAGACAGGTGATTAGCCCCGAGACCCGACAGTACCCCCCCTCCCAGGAGCGTTACCTGGCGCTCTAGGAAGGGGCCTACCTCGATGCCGCCGGAAGTCCTCAATCAACGAACGGTCCAGAATGTCCCGGGACGGCACCCAACACCTCTCCTCTGGACCATACCCCTCCCAGTCCACAAGATACTGAAACCCCCTGCCGCGGCGCCGCTCATCGAGTAATCTCTTAACCGTATAGGTAGGAGATCCATCCACAAGACAAGGGGGTGGGGGATGGGGCGACTGCAAGCAGGATTAAGGGGGGAAGAGAACACAGGCTTGACCCTGGAAACATGAAACACCGGGTGAACCCGACCAAGAGTAGGAGGGAGCTTGAGCCTGATCGCCACCGGACTAACCACCTTGGTGATGCGGAAAGGCCCAATGAATCTGGGTGCCAGCTTACGAGAAGGCGCCCGGAGAGGCAGATCCTTGGTAGAGAGCTAAACCCGTTGACCACACACATAGGTAGGAGGAGAGGACCGGCGACGATCAGCTGCAGCCTTGGTTCTGTCAGAGGCTTGGACCAAAATCCTCCTGACTCTCTCCCAGGTGCGACGGCAGCGCTGGACGAAAGCCAGGGCGGATGGAACCGCTGCGTCGGGTTCCTGTGATGGGAACAGAGGTGGATTATAACCAACAGCACACTCAAAAGGGGACATACCTGACGCGGCCGCAGGAAGGGTGTTATGGGCGTATTCTGCCCAGGAGAGCTGCTGACACCAGGAACTCGGATTGTTGGATGCTAGACAGCGGAGTATTCTTCCTAGATCCTGGTTGGCCCGCTCACACTGCCCATTGGTCTGAGGATGAAAACCAGATGACAGACTAGCAGAGGCCCCAATCTGTCTACAAAATTCCCTCCAGAACCGGGAGACGAACTGGGGACCCCTATCAGAAACCACATCCACCGGTAACCCGTGGAGACGGAAGACGTGATCCACCACCAGTTGGGCGGTCTCCCGGGCAGAGGGTAGCTTGGGCAGGGGAATAAAATGAACCGCTTTGGAAAAGCGATCCACCACCGTGAGAATTACAGTGTTTCCCTTCGACGGAGGAAGCCCAGAGACGAAATCAAGGGCAATGTGTGACCAAGGACGGGAAGGGATAGGGAGAGGATGCAGTAGACCATCAGGAGGGCGATTGACAGGCTTACTTTGGGCACATGTGGGGCAGGCCAACACAAACTGTCTAACATCTGCGGCCATAGTAGGCCACCAAAAACGCTCTCGGATGGCAGACAACGTTCTCCGAATACCTGGATGGCAGACTAACCTGGATGAGTGACCCCACTCAAGGACCTCAGAGCGCAGCGCAGCCGGCACCAGCAACCTGCCCGCCGGACACTCTCCCGGCACCTGCACCCCTCGACCGGCCTCCTCAACTCGCTGCTCGATAGCCCACGAAAGAGCCCCGACCACCACCCCCTCAGGAAGGATGGCCTCGGCCGCAAACTCCCCCCCTGGAGCACCGAACAGGCGAGAGAGGGCATCAGGCTTGGTGTTCTTTGATCCCGGCCGGTACGAGAGGGTGAAATTGAATCTGGCAAAGAAGAGCGCCCAGCGGGCCTGACGCGAGCTCAGCCTCTTGGCCGAACGGATGTATTCAAGGTTCTTGTAATCCGTCCAGACCAAGAAGGGCTGCGCTGACCCCTCCAACCAATGACGCCACTCACCCAAGGCCAATCGTACCGCCAGCAGCTCTCTGTTGCCGATGTCATAATTACGTTCTGCAGGGCTGAGACGACGAGAGAAGAATGCACAAGGATGAACCTTCCCATCATGGAGGGAACGCTGAGATAGAACTGCGCCAACCCCAACGTCAGATGCATCAACCTCGACAATGAACTGGGCCTCCGGATCTGGAACCATCAGAATAGGTGCAGAGACAAAACGGGACTTTAAAATGTCAAAGGCTACCTGCGCTTCCCGGTTCCACCTGAAAGACACCTTAGTGGAGGTTAAGGCTGTCAGCGGTGCAGCGATCTGACCAAAATTCCGGATGTAACGCCGGTAGAAGTTGGCAAAACCCAGGAAACGCTGCAGAGCCTTCCGGGAGTCAGGGACCGGCCACTGGGCAACAGCTTCAATCTTAGCGGGATCAGGCTTGATCCCCTCCGTAGAAATAATATGGCCAAGGAACGTAACAGACTCAGCGTGGAATTCGCACTTCTCCGCCTTGACAAACAACTGGTTCTCTAGTAACCGCTGGAGAACCCGTCTGACATGCTGGGTGTGTAATTGGAGAGAAGAAGAAAAAATCAAAATATCATCCAAATACACAAAGACAAATTGATTAATCATGTCACCCAACACGCTGTTGACGAGTCCCTGGAAAACGGCTGGAGCATTGGTCAGACCAAACGGAAGAACCAAGTACTCGTAGTGTCCCGAAGGGGTGTTAAATGCCGTCTTCCACTCATCCCCCTCCCGAATGCGCACCAAGTGGTAGGCGTTGCGCAGGTCTAACTTGGTGAAGACCTGAGCTCCCTGTAACAATTCAAAAGCAGAAGACATTAAAGGTAGGGGGTACCTGTTCTTGATAGTAATGTCATTCAAACCTCTGTAATCAATACAAGGGCGCAGGGAGCCGTCCTTCTTCTGAACAAAGAAAAACCCTGCACCAGCGGGAGAGGAGGAATGGCGGATGAGCCCAGCCTGAAGTGACTCACGTATGTACTTGTCCATGGCCTCTCTCTCTGGACCTGAAAGGGAATATAAACGACCCTTAGGCGGAGAAGAGCCCGGGAGGAGATCAATGGCACAGTCGTAGGGGCGATGCGGAGGTAGCGAGGTGGCCCGGGCCCTACTGAAGACCGCCCGAAGATCATGGTACTCCGCCGGAACACCAGTCAGGTCAGAGGGATCCTCCTGAGGAACACAAGACACAGAAACAGGACAAAAAGCAGCACCCAAACATGACACGTGACAAGACTGACTCCAGGCTAAAACAGAATTATAGACCCAATCAATGTGGGGATTGTGCTTGTGCAACCATGGGTGTCCCAGAACTAAAGGAGCCTTAGGGGAATCAATAATAAACAGTTCAATCCGCTCATGATGACTGCCAGCAATATGGAGGTCTATCTTGGGAGTGACGTGGGTGATGGTGGTAAGGGGACGGCCAGCTAATGACCATGCTGAAACGGGGCTAGCCAAAGGAACAAGCGGGATCTTCCAACGTTGAGCAGAGGCAGCATCAAGGAAGTTCCCCTCAGCCCCTGAGTCCACAAGGTCGAGTCCAGTGTGTGAATGACTCTGGAAGGAGAGTTGGAACGGCAGCTGAGTGCGTGTTGCAGGAGAGCTTGAGCTGAGAACCGTGCCCACCAGGACGCTCCGCCTCACTGGTGGACCCTGGCCCTTTAATGGGCACTGAAGGGCGAAGTGGCCTCCCTTGCCGCAGTATAGACACGCCCCCGACAACAGACGCTCCTGCTTCTGCCGTGGTGTAAGCCGTAGACGACCCAACTGCATGGGCTCCTCCTCCGAGGGCTGTCGGCTGGCTAAACTGGCTGAAGAGAACTCTAGGTGGCGCCACGGGGCGGGTGTTTGCCGTTGTTTGCGGCGCCGGCTGAGACGACCCTCAATGCGGAGCGCGAGACTAATGAGCCTATCCAATTCCCGCGGGAGCTCTATGGCCGCGAGCTCATCCGAAATGGCGAAATCCAACCCCTCAAGAAAACGAGCGCGCAGCGCGCTCTCATTCCAGCCGCATGCCGCAGCTAAAGTCTGGAACTGGATAGCATAGTCAGTCACGGAGCTCCTCCCCTGAGACAGTCGTGATAACTGGGCCGCCGCCTCGTCACCCTGAGCAGAGCGATCAAACAATTTGGCCATCTCTTGACTGAAAACCGCGAAAGTGGCACAACAGGGAGCCCGCGATCTCCAAACGGCGATACCCCATTCGCGGGCACGGCCCGAGAGGAGTGTAAGGACGTAAGCCACCTTGGTCTCTTCATTAGCGTAACGCCGGGGCTGCAGAGAAAACACCAGCGAGCATTGGGAGAGAAACGCTTGACAGGCGTTAGGATCGCCATCGTAGACCGGCGGATTGTTGGCATGGGGTTCGGACTCATGTGACATACCGGTGTGAGGAACGGGACCCCGGCTCGTTGCCTCTTGCTGAAGATCGTCCACCCGTGTGAGGAGTTCGGAGACTCGGGCACTGAGAACTTCCACATCCAGCGCGGTGGTGTTGAGCTGAGTGGCATGCTGCCCGATCAACACTCCCTGTTGAGCGAGAGCCGCGCGAAGCGGACCAGATCCCGCTGAATCCATAATATTGTCAGACTGTTCTGTCAGGAGAAAGCAGGCTGGATTCAGGTGCGGGTAAACTCAAGGCTTTATTCACAAAGCGGAGACAGAGAAGAAAGAGTCACGCTCCACAGGTTTCACTCGCAGTGACAGGATGAACAGCAGATGAGTCACGTTTCACAGGATTCACTCGTAGTGACAGGATGAACAGCAGATGAGTCACGTTTCACAGGATTCACTCGTAGTGACAGGATGAACAGCAGATGAGTCACGTTTCACAGGATTCACTCGTAGTGACAGGATGAACAGCAGATGAGTCACGTTTCACAGGATTCACTCGTAGTGACAGGATGAACAGCTGAAGCTACTAGGAGCTCTGGGCTTGTAAGAACTAGAGCAGAGAAATAAGCCAAACACACTGGAGCCTGAGGACAAGACACGACAGGGTGAGTACAAAGAACTGCTAGATGATCGGAGCTATTGGAACGAATAACAACAGTCTGACAATAGACAGAGAAACACAGGGAATAATAAAGGGGAAAAAATTAGAAGGACATAGAGAACAGGTGGCGAGCAATTATGGTTAACAACGGGGAACAAGGGAGGCGGGGAAAACACAAACAGGCAGACGTGGTGAGCTGTCACCATCCCAACACACACACCCACACCAAAAAGACAGGTGATTAGCCCCGAGACCCGACATCTTCAAAACACAATTTAAGATATTTTGGATTATACGGTCCCATATTCTGCCAAGTAAATTAAACTGTCAAGGTCCAGAAAAGCATAAAAAGCATCGTCAGAATAGTGCATCTGCCATCAGTGATTCAACTGTAACATTATGAAGTGGCAATAATACTTTTTGTTTGTGAATAAAACAAAAATAACAACTTTGTTGACAAAAGAATTGTTGAATAGTCTCCTCTGTATCTCTCCACATAACTCAAACTGCCTACGCTAACGAAGCTTATACGATTTTTGAACGACATGGAGGTAAGTGATTTAATGACAAAATTTTCATTTTAGGGTGGAGTATCCCTTTAAGGGAATTTTCATACAAGCTGAGTATCACAAAATAAAATAGTTCCCCTGTTTTCTTAAAAAAATTGTTAATAATGATTAGTAGTACTAGTATTTTTATTGTAAAAAGTCATAGTATTGTGGACTAAAATTTTAATTGTGTATTTACATTTTTACACATTGTCTTATCAAATTTTGGAGGGTTACATGAAAATGAATTTTGTAGTAATCAACATTATTATTTTAATGTACAAAGCAGTTACTTTTCAGTTATAAATAAGAATTATAAATTGAAGACATTCATAGGGGTAACTGAAATAATTTTTCAAATGTGCACCGCCTTGAATAATCCAAAGGTTTGTGAGGCAAATGTCATCCCTAACCCTTTCCCACCAGGCATGAACTCTCGAGGAATGGAAGTCATGGCCAACAGACTGGATCTCAGCGTTCCCTTCCTCTCTTTTGTCCCAGGGGTCTGTCTGTGGCGTCCATCCAGGTCGAACTCGCAGGTAAGTCCATTCTGTATCTCTGCTCGTGTCCTGTGCACCCTGCCATCTGGGCAGGTGCTGTTCCTATGTCCTATCCTCTGATTCGTTTAAAATCCCGGCTGGTGGGTCAGTGCCCCATGTGCGGCGGAGTGCTGGTTTCAGCTCTGAAAGGGGCTGGGGGCCAGCAACCCCTCAGAAAGAGGCAAGATAGTAGCATGACATCAAAAAGGCTTTTGGGTCATACTTCATAACAGGTCTAATCTGAAGTTCATGCTCATTCAACCAAAGGGTGCCCCCCTCAGTTTTTTTTATTTATTAACCCTTTTTTATAAACTACTGTCCAAAAGTTTGGGGTCAGTAAGATTTTTTTTAGTAATAATCTTTTTTAATTTAGTTTAAATTTAAAATGAATACTTTTATTTATCAAGGATGCATTAAATTGACCAGATATGTTGGTAAAGATATTTATAATGTTGCAGAAGATTTCTGTTTCAAATAAATTATGATCTTTTGAACTTTTTGTTCAAAGAATCCGGGGGGGGGGGGGGGGGCTGGTTCAATGTTGATAATAAGAAATGTTTCTTGAGCAGCAAATCAGCATATTAGAATGATTTCTGAATGAATTTCTGTAGGCTGCAATAATGATGCTGAAAATTCAGCTAAACATTACAGGAACCAATACCAATTACATTTTAAAATATAAAACATCTATATATATAACATATTATATTATATTAAATTGTAATACCATTTCACAATATTGCAGCAGTGGTGAGCATAAAATAATTATTTCAAAATCATTTTAAAAAAATCTTGCCAACCCAAAAATTTATGAATGTTAATTTTGATTTTAATAATATTTGTTGTGTGGTTCACTATTCATCTTTTTTTTTATTTGTAAATAAAGATTATTGGAGTATGTTTTACGAGAAAATAGAAAATACTACTTCAGTTCAGTTTTTGTACTTTTTTCGTATTTTAAAGTTTCATATGTAATTCAGTGTGGTACTTGCCATTTTTTAGAAATTGCTAGTAGATTTTGTAAACCGTTACAGATTCAAAATAGTGTCTACACAAATTTTCTCTTTTAGTGTTAGCAAGGAGAAAGTGTTTTATGTAACGTTATATTAGGATTCGTTATAAAATATGAAAAGTCATATTTTATCTCATCTAAGGTATGAAGTAAGCCAGAAAAAAATATTGGTTCATGACACCCCTGGATATAATTTATTGTGTAAACTGACTCCTGCAAACTGCTAACCGCTGTGCTATAAAGTGCTATTGTGATTTGATTTATCTACAGAAGTCTCTGTAATTTGAAGCATCAGCTAATCTAGAAAGGTAAAATGACACCTAGCCAACCTTTCTTGGTGGGTAAAATTGACCCTGAAAGAGTGCATTAGTGTGCGACTGTGCATTGGAGCATTTAAAATCTGCCTTTTGGCATTGCATTACATTCAACCACTCTTAAGCTGATAGAATTAATTGGACTCTCTTCTCATTTCATTATCTAATGTCAAACTAAAGCACTGCTTTAATGCATTTAAAGGCTTTTTTAGAGACTTAAGTCAGGGCAATGCGGCTGTTAATATTCCCACGTGCAGATTCCTTAAAGACGTGATAAATGGTATCTATACCCTCAGCCAACATTAGCGATTAGCTAGCATTCATCAGTGCCCTACTACACCTGAAAAGCAGCTATTACCCTCCAGGCAACAAAGCACACATAATAAATGCGCCTTCTGCAACCTAATAATTTATACATTTGCGGAAAGCCAAAATAGTCGACCTGAACAACCTCGGTGTATATGAAAGAAGTGACAAATATATGTCATTCTTCATTTGGATACGTCTGCTACAGAATGATCAATAGCGAAACATATTTGCCTTAAAGTTCTGGAAGGCAAAAAGAACAGTGAATAATATGTAGATGTTTGTGAAGTGCTTGTTGTACTTACAATAGAAGTGAATGGGGCCAATCTATAGATGTTAAAATACTCATTGTTTTATTAATACAGCCACAAGACATAATATGTGTGACCTTTTCAGATAACCCATGATATTGTGTTTGCTCAGTGTTTCATAGGCTGCCTTTGAATTTTAGAACTTCTTCAGACACAAAACCCTTTACGATTCCAGAGTTTCTAAGGCATCATAATTCTCTAGAGTTTCCACCTTTTGTGTGCAAATGGATAGTATGGTGATAATTTATCCCTCAGCCTTGCTCATTGTATGCCAAAATAGAAATCTTCCCAAGCATTTCTTTCTTGGATGTACTGGGGCCATTTTCAGTAAAGCAGCAAAGCCTCTCATTCTCATTTCCCACTCTTTGAATGGGGTTTGCTTGTCCAATCAAAAGGACTATGGACTCTGTGCTCTTTTCTGTGTGACAGTAGATTACCGCTTTTGTTGGTGATGTAGCTATATGTTGTATTATGCTTCTCTGAACAGTGGGATGTCCTCAAAGAGTTTGTCCTTTCTTGGTACACAAACGGTGACATACACATGCACATATGCATACACACAGTAACACAAGCTCGATAATTGCTGTTTGGCCAGCCCTGAGGGTGTTAATATTAAGCTGGCATGAAGCGAAAAGAGTGCCATGAAACTGAAATTGCAAAAGACAAAGTCCTGCTTTGGTCAGCAAAAAGAAGCCCATAAGCCTTTCACAATTTTCTCTCTGTGTTTCTTCATTCTCAGTCAGTTTTGAAAGGAGCTTGTGTCCTATACAAAAATGGCATGTTTTATCCTTATGCATGAACCTTGCAAACAAAAATTCTATTAATAGTTAAGTTTGGGGTTGGTAAAATTGTTTAATGTTTTTGAAAGTAGTTTTTTTTTTTACTTGCTAAGGGCACATTTAATGTATCAAAATACTGTAAAAACAGCAATATTGTGAAAAATTACAGTTTAAAAGAACTTTTCATTTGAATATGTTTAAAAATTTAAGATGAATTTGTCAGCAGGCATTACTCCAGTCTTCAGTGTCATATGATCCTTCAGAAATTATTCCAATATGCTGATTTGCTGCTTAAGAAACATTTCTTATTAGAAATAATGTAGAAAACAGTTTTTGCTTTATATGATTGTGTAAATACATTTTCTTCAGGATTATTTAATGCATAGAAATTTCAGAAGAAGTATAAATGTTTTGTAGCATTATAAAGGTTAACACTGTCACTTGTGATCAGTTTAATGTATTCTTGCTGAATAAAATCAATATACAAAAAATCTTACTGCCCTCAATGTATTGAATTGTAGTGTGTATAAATTATGTTGCTTTTATACATTATATGCTGTTATTAAAATAATAAATTTACATTTATGCACTTGGCAGACAGTTTTTAGCACCCTACAATACTTTTGGGTTATACATTTTATTAGGGTTATACATTTTATTATATATATATATATATATATATATATATAAGTCCATATTTCCCTGGAAATCTTTAACCTTGTTGTTGTTAGTACAGTTAAGTTTTAACTTATTAATACAATTTATTGCATCCTTAACTGAAAATGAAAAGAACTCCAGAATGAAAACAATAATGACATTATTTGCGACAGATAGATAAATCTTTGGATATATATATTTTTTTTTACATTTTATTTCTACTCTTCAGTCAGCAAGCTAATGCTAAGTACAGTTTGAACAGACTTTTGTTTCATATCAGTACCTATAGAAATACCAGGATCGCTAAGGACAAGAGCTTTGTGGCTGTTTAATGAGATATCTTTTTTGAGATTGTGAGTATCCAGTTAGAACCAGCTTTGACTTACAGATAAAGGTAATTAATGAGGTGGTAGAGGACTGTGGTGATAGGAACTAATATAGATTTGTTTGTCTTTGACACAATAATAGAGATGGACCAATAATGTTGCATTATTTGTCCAAAGGGAGACATGTAGATTAAAATGAGTAGAGGCCCTGGATAGATCTCTGGGGGATGCCCAGCTTATCAGCAGCGGTGGAGGATTTATGTCTCTGAAAAGGAACAAACTGCTGCCTGTCATTGAGATAAGATGAATCAGAGGAAAACAGTGCTAGAGATGCCAGTGGCTGAATAGATATGTGTAGCTTTTGTTAAAAAATATGGATCATTATTTTCAGTTTTAACTCTACTGGGATCAATTTCCTGTGATTTGCTCATGCTTTTGCTACTTAAATGCAACCTCTTTTGACATCCTGAATGTTTAGTAAATATGTGATAAAAATGTGTCTGCCTACAATTTAGCATTTGCATAAGTGTTTCAAAACAACAGAGGGATGTCTTCAACCTTGAAATGACTAATCAAAAAGGATGTTACAGAATCCACATGCATCTCATGCTTTCATAACTGCCTTGTTCAGCACATTAAAGTGTTTTGTTATATCTTCCCATCTCTCATTTCTGTATTTATTAAAGTTGAATTTATTTGTGCATGTTATAAAGTACAAAATAGTGTCACACTAAGTCCCCAGAGAGTGTGAGACAGGCCCGCTGTTGCTCGACAGGGTGCATATCTGTAACCTTGATGTCAAATGCTTATTAGCACTTGCTTCTACTGTTGCCCTTCTCAAAGCAACTGCCAACACTGAGAACATTGAATAAATGCACCCTCAATGTGCTCTGACAGCACTCACCACTCGCTTAACTGTGGCGTTTGATTATGTGCTTATTATATACCAGTAAACAGATGCGTGGACTGGTGAGGCTGAGAAAGCTGATATGATTTGACAGGCTCTAGAAACAGAGGAACTGAGCAGACAATGGGAGGAAGTGAAAAAACTTATTTAGCCTCAAGATGCGAATGCAACTCACTATTTGGCCTTTCACAATTGAAATCTTGTGTTTCAGTTAGGCATGTGTTTCCGACTTCAGATTGTGCATTGGTAAACCCTGGGTTAATGTTTTCTGGTTTCAAGATTGTACATTGCAATAATGTTTTCTGGATTAAATATTTTACAATTATGCATTGATAAACACTTGATTAATGTTTTGATTTGCATATTCATGAAGTTATTAACATTTGATTTGACAAATATGCAGTTACTATGTAGATTACATTTATTTGTATAGTCTTTCAAAAAGTGAAATTTTCGTCATAATTTACTCACTCTTATTTCAAACATGTATTACTTTCTTGAAACACACAAAATATTTAGAAAAATGTCAGAATGAAAGTCTTGCTTTTGACATTTCAAAATATAAAAATACATTTTCTAAAATATACAGGGAAAATATACGTTTATCACTCTCATTACCACTTGTCAGTTTTAACTTTTGCGCTTAGATGCTAAAACTAAATGTTTTTGCCACTGTATAAAGGCCATGAATATTTAATGAGGCGAGCACTGAGGCAGTTTATGATTGGTTGTCTGTAATCGCAGCTGGGACTTCTCTAGAGTGGGAAAGCACAGATGTCACTTATCAATGTCAAAATGTGTGCTTAGATCTATTTTTTATTTTAGTGTCTGCAGTTTTTTTTCCAAAGAGCTTCACTAAACAGTGAAATTACTTAAATGGATAGTTCAGTGGAAATTCTGTTAGCATGAACTCAAAGAAAGCAAGTCATACAGGTTTGGGTGCAACGTGAGGGTAAGGAATTGACAGGAATTTTTGGTCAACTATCCCTTTAAATAATTAACCATTGGCTGTTTGTTGCAAAGTCCCATCTATTTAAGACAGGGGTGTCAAAGGTCTGGCCTGCGGTCCAAATGCGGCCAGCCAAGCATAATTAACAAATAATGCAGTTTCACAACGTCAACACATTTTAGGCCAGATGTAGCACTAAAACACAAATGGTAACAATTTGATAACTCATATGCACTGCCATTTCTTTAGCGTGCAAGAATTCCTTAACCCACAAAAACCTACTTGTTAGAAGCGCACTGCAGAGAACATTATTTGCTCTGCATAAAAACGCACAGCGCAAGCTCACAACAAATGCGTTTACTGATCTTGATAACGTGACCGGAAAACAGGAGAAACATTGTGCAACAACCCAGACAGCAGGCAACATAGTGTTGGCCCAGATCTGGCCCATGTGAAATCCATGCGGAGCAGATCTGGGCCGAAACTGCTTGCCGTCTGGGAACAATCCAGTTAGAATACTTTTCAATCCACAAATCACCAAAATTTCCAATTGATTTACTGTAGTAACACTAACTTTAACTGTAGTAGCTATTGTGGCAGAAATGTAGGATATTCATACACATTTTTTTATTATTATTAATGTAGAAATAGACCTATTGAATCAGCATATAAAATATAGGCCAAATAACAGATATTTTTGTCATAAGCAGTTTTGTGCATTTCTTTTTATACAAAATAAATGTGTTAATAGACAAAAAAACATAAAGCCATTCTAGATATTATAATTATAAAAATGTTACCCTTTAAAGGTCACGTTTTTTTTTAAGCTTTGATTGTGTTTACAATATAACGTGTGTTCATGTTCCGTGTGTAAAAAAACACAGTATGTTTCACACAAATCTGTGTACCACTGTTTCCACTGTCATAAAAACGGGCTGATGACTTCCTTGTTCTATAAAGTCCCTCCTTCAGAAATACGTAACGAGTTCTGATTGTGCCAGCGGTTCCTGTGTTGTGATTCGACACCAGCTTAGCGCACGCTGCCCTCCTGGAAACGCAATTGGGCTAGTTTTGGAGTAGTTTTGAGAAGCAAGTGGGCAGGATTTGTTTTGAAAACCTGGCAATCCTGATCTGAACGCACATGCTGGAGAAGTTAAACATAAATTGTAACCATTGATCTTCAAGTACAGCGTCCCTGGGAAGGCCAAACAAAGATGATTGGACTCAGAGATGAAAATAACAGCGTTTCAACGACATGGCGACAAACACACTCTACAAACGCAACTCTTCCTCCTTCTCCGTGGGAGCGCAACAAGACCGCGCCCCCTGTTTGTGTATTACTGTGGGCGGAGGTTAGTCAAAAAACAGTTTTAGTGATGTCATTACTGCAGGAGATGTAGTCCAAACTGGTCGTTCGTTGTAGGCGATCTCTGTTAAATAAAATATCTCGCTTGGCATTGAACTTTGAGCTTTAGAATTGTACAGATATTATTTATACTCTAACAACAACATTACACACTAACTAAAGTTTAAACATGGGAAAACGAAGAAAATATTTTTTTTAAATATTTAAAGATTTTTACATACACAACTCAAGCTAATGTTGTGTATATAGAGAGAGAGAGAAAGAGAGAGAGAAGCATCCAGTCCCTCGGTTTGTCCACATCATGGAAATCTGGTCCCATTTTTAAAAAATGTTGGACACCCCTGATTTAAGAGCTCAATCACCCAATCATCGTAAAAAAAATAGAGGCTAAAAGTCTAATGCTCAATGAAATTCACCAGAGCAGAACTCAAAATTACATGTTTAGAGGCTATTGACCAATCAGCATTGATCTTTGCTTCATTAAAATGAATGATACAGGTATCTACCATAGACTCCCTTTAGATACACAATTTCAAAATGTCAAGTGTGAAACACTGATTAACCTAGGGTTAAAAAAGGGGGTGCAAAAAGACATTATTTGAGGGTTAAGAGTGTGTGAAAAACCCTTTTTGCGATGTATACTCCAGTACACTTTCATTGCTTTTTTTCCTCTCTCTCTCTTTGTTCTTTTTCTTTCCTAAAGTCTATGAACTTTGATGCCCATTTTGTTCTGTCCCCTATTTCCATGTCCCAGGATGATTTGTGGGGCTCACTGAAGGGCGAAGTGGGATTCCACCAGGTTAAAACAATGAGATCTAAGTGGGAAAGAGATAGATGAACCGACTCCAACCACATTGGTCTTCGGTTTAATATTTTCTTGTATCAATTGTTTCAGGAAAGCTTGCTTAACATGCATTTCTGAACCTCCTGGTGCTGAAGGAAGGAATGAATCAATAAAACTCTGTAACAAAAGAAGAATAGCAAGACGATTTAGGACTTCAAGACTAATTAAGAACAAGATACTTTATTCTGCCTGTTGTAATAAGAGCTCTATAAAAAAAATTTGGGACCGTAGATACTATATAAAATTGTCCCACTGATCTCTTATGTTCAATACTGAAGTAAACAGTCAACAATATCATTCAGCTCTGTAACTTCTTGAAATATCGCATGACATGTTTATGAACCCAATAGTAAACCTCCACCCTATACAATGTCATGAATTAAACTAATGGCTTGGGAATATGACAAGGAGCACTGGGAAAATATGGAAGCGTGCTCGTGTGCAGCCATGTGCAAAATTGATATTTCACAATATCTGATTTATCACGGCGCTAATTCTGTTTAGCGTTATTGTCTGTTTATATTCACTTTTTTTTTTGCAGTCAGAAGATTGTGTGTTTACCACAGAGGTCAAAGAGAACTTTATAACCAGACAGTGTACAGCTGTGATGAATAGTCAGTTTTGACAGTGAAATGGATACTCTAATCTATATATTGACAGGCAGCTGATAAATGGCATGAAAGGCAGGTGTTCACTGATAATGAGCCAGCGAAGTAACCAGCTGATTAAGCTCCAACTTTGATTCTAGAGCTCAACATCCTATGATTCATCCTTTGGGATAAAAGACAGCATGGATGAATGGAAGAATGTTTCTTGGTAGCTCTACTTCTGGGTTGAAGATGTATACAGTGTTAGTAGTGTCAATGGCAAAGCTGTTTGTTTAACTGCATTTCTCAATAGCGAGGAGGTAGCATTTGCTAGTTTCCTAAATCGTAGTATTTTAGTAGATAATCGTTTTTTTTAGTAGTGTGGTAGAAAACGTTACATTTTCCCTGACAGTAATTTAGCAGTCGTGTGTGGTATCTTCTATTGTCTGTTTAGAATCTGAACGAGGGATTCTTTAATTGTGAATGAATCACTATTTTGAGTTAGTTCTTTTTAATGAATTAGTCAAACAAATTAGCAAGGTGTGTCAGATCAGTTTGCAATTTAGTTTACAATCAAAACTAGAGGTACTCGATTCATGAATGAACCACTCTTTTGAGTTGGCTCTTTGCAATGAATTGAATTGCACACCAATTCAGAACAGTTTGCTAATCCGTTTGATCAATTTAGAAACTGAATTAGAAACACTTGATTTGTGAAGGAATTTTGTTTTGAATTGGTTTTTCAGTTGAGAATCAGACCTAGCAATACTCAGTTCATGGATTAATCACTATTTTGAGTTGTTCTTTTCAGTATCTTAGTCAAAAAGCTAAGATCTTAGATCTTTTTAGAGCTGTTTGCAATTGATTCTGAATCACTGAAATAACTCTGAATCACACTGAAATAATCACTGAATCATTTTGAGCGCTAAATTTTTTAATAACTGCCCCATCACTGCATGTATGTATGTGCTAATTTCTTTATATTTATATTTGTGATATGCTTTCAATATAAAGGTTATTCTTTCAATCAAATCAAAGCCAGTTATTCATGCTGCAACCTTTTATGGAGGAAAGCAGAAATGCGTCAAATCTTTTGCTGCAATAGCAGTAAAATGCACGGCTGGGAATCCAGACTTGTAAAAACCCTCACAAGGACTTTTGCTGTTCCAGAAGGTGTTTGTGGTGTGGTCCTTATGGGATTACATGACGAATAAGAAGAATGATGAATGGACTGTCTCGGGGCTAATCTGTCTTCTGAGGGGTTAAACAGCATTCGGTTGAAACCTCGCTAACTGTTCTGTCTGAAGACCGTCTGAAGACAACATGAAAGTGATTTTTTGTGTTAGCTGTGGGAAACGTTGAACGTAGACGTTCACAAAGCATTTTTCGCTTTTCTTTTTGATATCAGAGCATGCCAGACATGACAGTTTAAAAGCTAGAGTCTGTTACTGTGCAAATGAGCGAGGTAGTGCCATCTTTTTTGTTTTTCCAAAGATATCCCTAATCAATGTTTTTTTTTCACTGCTTTACCTCAAAGTGCATTAGTATTTTGCATGTAACTGAAATGTGGTTTAAAAGCGTTTTTGTTTTAACACACATAATTGTGCAATCTCCTGTCTTCTGCTGTCAGTGGATGGAAATGTATTTACATTTAGATGTCTTTAAATCTGAATCCAGAGTGATAAAAATATCTCAAAGTGCTTATGGTTTACACTTCCCAATACACTACCTTTTGCAGCAAGCTGTTATAAATTTCTCCTTTTAGATATAAATGAGGCAATTAAAAATGTTTATGAATTATTTGCCCAGGGGTTGATTTGCACTCTGTGTATATCATGAGAGGCGAAAGGTCCCAATAAAATAGAAATATAAACCACTCAAGTGAAGCAGCTTTAATTAGAACACAGCTGCTGAAAGGCCAAAGACCAGCACCAGTGCAAAATGACCACTGGTGGGTTTTGCCACTTCATCATTCATATTAATCTTGATATAAAATGATAAAAAATAATGAATAGACATTAATGATTTCTCTAGCAGAGGGGAGATTAATAAGACTTTAGAAAATGAGGTCTTAAAAAATCCCTAAGGATTTATAAGACATGGATTTGGGAATGTTCACTTCAAAATGTTTTTAATCAGTATTTTTGTCTCTTTTTTTAGTACAAAATATTGTAACGTCCTTAAAATATGACCATTTTCAAACATAATAATGAATTGTTTATTTTACTTAGTCCAATGGCAAATAGTTTTTTCAATTAATATTTTTTAAATAATTTTTTTTTTAACTATTTATGAAAAAATGCAATTAATTGTATGTCAATTGACATGTTCAAAAGTTAAGGGTCAGTAAAGTTATTTTAAATTGATAATAATATTCATAATATTGCTTTTTTATTTTTACTGTATTTTTGATCATATGTGTGGCCTTATTTAAAAAAAAAAAAAACATTAAAAAATCTTACCAGCCCCAAACTTTTGAATGCTAGTGTATCTTATACACTATATTTTATTTATCTTATACAATATTTCAAGACAAAAACACTGATTAAAAATATACATATTTGCAACATTTTAGCTGATTGTTGATTCACATGTTTTGAGAGATTCACAGAAAAGGACGACTGACATTATGAACTAAAGCTTTTTTTCAGGTTCATTTTCACAGCCACATTTATTTGTTCAGTCTTTCCCTATGACCCAGGACTCCAGGAGGCTTTTGTGTTGACTTCCCCTCTGCAGTCAATGTCCCTCAATCCCAATATGCGGTTGAGGGGTAAAGAAAGGCTAGCTGTTAATTGATTGGCAGCAGTTTGCATATACAGTACCGGAAAAATGTCACGTCAAGCTGTTTTTGTGACCTAACTGGCTCTCGGTTAGAGTGACTGAAGAGGGTAATTTATCATTTGACAGTCTTTAGAATGGGCTGTCTGTGCTGTCTCGCTATTGTTAGCATCAGCGGTCAGCTGTCACCTATGTTGGATTAGCAAGCATAGATGAGCAACTCAGCAGGATGGACACAAGCAAGGCCACACAAGCAAATGTCAGAGGAAGACAACCATCGCATGACGATCAGAGCCAATGATTGATAATCTGTGCTGAGAATGTTCAAGAGGTTCAAGAAATTTTGATGAGTTGGAAAACAATGTTGATTGAGGTTTGAATCATTTTTTAATGTACCGTGGCCTTTTAAAAAATGAGCAAAGAAAAGTTTTAATTAAAAAAAAAAATTTTTTGTGGCTGGTTGTATTTTTAATAAAGTTGTGCATTGGCGCTAGGCTGAAAATAAAGTTCTCGATATTAATCAATTCTTTTCATTTTGATAAACCAGTTTTCTTAATATCAGCCCATGATTTACTCACCCTCAAGGTGTATATGGCTTTCTTCTTTCAGACAAATACAAAACAGAGTTAATAGAATAAAAAATGTCCTGGCTCTTCCAAGCTTTATGGCAGTGATGTAGGAGTACCAACTGTTTGGTTACCAACATTCTTCAAATTATATTTGTGTGTGTGTGTGTGTGTGTGTGTGTGTGTGTGTGTGTGTGTGTGTGTGTGTGTGTGTGTGTATGTGTGTGTGTGTGTGTGTGTGTGTGTTTGTGTGTGTCTGTTCAACAGAAGAAATAAACTGATACATGTTTGGAACAACTTGAGGGTGAGTAAATGATGAAAGAATTTACTTTTTTGGGTGAATATCCCTTATTTCTACACAAATCAGTTGTTCATTTTAACAAACAATTATTTGTTATCATGTTCTTTAAATGTATTATCATAATCATAAACCCACTGGTGGTTTGCACAAATAGTTTTCCTATTTCTGTTTACTGCACTTTGTTATTCTTCTAGCTATTTAAAGATTGCACATTCAAATAAAAAGTGGCTTATTTCTGTGGTGAAAAAAAAGCGGATAGGTTTCATTATTAGTTAAGAGAGATTTTTTTTTCTTGAGGAAAATTTGCGTACTGTACCTGATATATATCCAAATGAATCGATATCAAATCAAATTTCATCGCGATTGGGTGCAAATCGAATCAAAATCAAATCATGAGATTTGTGTCAGTACCCAGCCCTATGGCTACTGTAGCTCAGTAGAAACATATTAAATGACAAATATTGGAAGTTCCTTTCGGGTCATGACAATGACATCGCTTCGGCTTGTACTAAATATCCTGAGCTGGAAAGATGAACGAGGTGAAGAATGTGAGTATGATAGAAAACGAAATGAAGACACTGACATCAGGCTCTTATCAGATGATTCCACCAGGACTTGGAGACTACTGGAAATGAAGATTTAGAGACCTCTGTAACAAAATGAATGTTCCCATATCTCACCGTCACCAGCTGTGGCATTCGGTGCCCCTCTGCCCTCGCACCCATCCCTCTGTGTTCCTGCATTAAGTTCATATCTCCCCGTGCCATAAGCATCCCATTCCCTCTCACCTCTGCTCTCTCTTTCAATCACTCTGTGCAGTGAATGGCAGCCATGTGGAAAGGTGACATTCAGGTGTCTGGTGAATCGTGGATGTGAATCAATCAGTTCTGGTAGATTCAGCTCAGAATGACTTGTGGTCAGTGGAACGCCGCCTTGCTAGTGTGCATCTCTATAATCCTATTTTGCAGGCAGCCCTTGTGGTTCAGGATTTCGCTGTTGCATGGCTCATGCTGTTTTGTAGCGCAGCGCATTACGCTGAAAGCTTTACCTCTTGACATAGATACTGTAATGAACGTTTTTTGCCTTCTTTCTGTAGAAATGTCCTCATTGTCCTCAGCTAGGATCATTAAGGCTGTTGTGACCTGTAGGCAAAATCTGAAAGGCATTAGGGAGTTTGTAAGGTCCTGCTTACGGAAATCTGGTTTTAGCTCTAAAGCAGCATAATAAAGTGCAGAAGGCACACATTGGCTGTATAGGCCTAATTGATGTTCATCTGCATTTTACAGGAAAATATTATTTGATTGCCCAAGTCTTTCCCCTCGTAAATCAGAGAGTTTTCTGACATGTTGCATCTATATTCCCTTGTTTATAGTATGGAAAATGTATTTTAATATATATATATAGCAATTTGTTGCAGTCGTTGTTATTTATATGGCCAAATTACTTGTAATGGAAATCAATTAAATGTTCACAGTATAACGTATTACTTACATAAAATGTCATTTTATCTCCCATTAATATGTCTTTTGTAAGATGATATTTAAATGCTCAGTTTTATGATCAACTCGGTCGATTTTATTGTGGAGGCAAAACATATAATACAGTGCAAAACAATGATGATTGAGAGATGAACAAATAAATGTTCCTCAAAAGCCTGATGGATCATATCGCATATGCAGAAAAAGTCAAAAGTAAAATTGATTTGTAGCCTTTTTGCTTTAATAAACATTTATACAGATACTTCTGCACACATTTATTATTATTATAATTATTATTTTAAGACATTTCTATAATCTTGCATGGGGCCACACAAACCCACCGGCCCTCCAGATCTATAAAATTCAGGGTAGTATATGTAACAACTTTTAGGAAATTCTGCATCCATCCTGAAGATTAGCTGTCAAAAACTGAATCACATTGACATATCTTTGACCGTCAGTTCAGTAACAATGGCAAATATGTCATGCTTAAATGAGCGAAGGAGAATCTTTAGACAAAATTTGTTATTGTAGGATACTCCAGGACTCGTTCAGAGACTGTCCCGCAGGAGGTCACATTGTTATATGCCACATTCATGCTTCAACGGTCGTGCTTATGCTGACTGTGTATTCAGTGAACAATAGAATTAATTCAACATCTTCAGTAAGAAGTATATTCGGTCCCATTGGAAACTATCTCCCTTAACAAAGTCACCGTCTCCGCTTCATTTTTATGATCCTGTGTGAAGGACCCCAAGGGGCTGAGGGTGGACAGGTAGGGTGACAACCAGGTCTCAGTAAAGTTTGGAAACACATTCCAGACCTCTTTTGAGAATGGGGACACTGGCCAGAGATGATTAATGGCGGGTGTGTATGACTGCTTGAAGGGCAGACCATAATTCACCACAAGGCCTGGAGGAACACAAGCAACGTCTGCCTCCCCAGTGGGCAAAGTGCGTCCCTTGTGTTCATCTCAGGTGCAAAGTTGTCATCCTTTATGTGTGCACTTGTTTTTATCATGCTAATACATAATTGGCCAATCGCAATTATCGATAATTGCGGGGAGTTTTCCTTTGGTTTTGCCTTAATCAGAAATTTGCACTATAAAAAGGGTCCTGAGTTTAGATTTCACACAATTACACATTCACTGCTTTTCATCTCTTTTTAATCCCCTGCAAATCTGAAACATGGAGTTTGTTCATAAACACACCTGAGGCCCTATGATTTCCTTTGACATTTTGCTAAACGAATGAAGCAATCCTATCAATGTTGTGCCTCTGTGTCTGCTGATTAAAATCATTTGAATTGCAGATGATGTCTTTGTCTAAAGAGTTCAGTAAACAGAGGCATCATGTTGATAGACATGCCAATTTTTTATTGAAATAAGATCGACACCCGTTTTGAGCCATAGCGCACATAATGATGTGTGACCATAGAAAGACTTTTCTCTTTGATTAAATGTGGCTGTAATGACTGCGGTAATCCAGATTATTTCCGAAATGTATTATAATCTGTGTCATTCAAAATTATGTAGAGAAAACTATCAGCTGAAGCGCAGAGCTAAGAAAATCAAAGTGCCTGCCTTGTTGTCCTTTCATTCTTTTTTGGGTCTTTCTGCTTAGGCAAAAAACTAATGGCTAATTTATTCATAGCTCAGCATTTAGTACCTCTAATCTATTGCTGATACTGTTACTGGTGCTCATAATTGTATGATATTGTTAAAGCTGGTTTTCAGGCAGGGTGCTTATCAGTGCCTGTTTAGTGTGCAGCTTGTGGGAAGGGAAGCCCAAATTGAGGAGAAATCAAGTGGCGCCTTGGTAAGCAGGGTCGGAATTACCGTGATGGACTAGGACTGGATTTCTCTCCCATGCATATTTTGCCCATTGTCACGATCTTCGTCCTTAATAGGAGCTGACAGAATGTAAATGGGTTTTTAAGGGAAATGGCAAAGTCTGTAATTTTTCTCATTTAGTCCATGGATGAGTGAGCCAAGCCGGTAAGATTTGTATGGGAATTTGAGATGGTTCAGTGCGACATGTCAGATGCTGATTATGAACTCAAGGGAGCCTTTTTACCTTAGCCAATCATCTTCGTGCCTCGCCGCCACCTTCCTTGCTTCTAAGGGCTAATTGTTCGTGAAGACATTTTCATTGGATAAAGTAGATATCAGCAAAATGACAAAAACAGATGACTAGGCAACACTTACTGCTGAATATAAATGTCTCATTTTTTAAACAGGATTAAATTGTGCCAACTACCATAACCTAGCACACGTAAAAACTACCAAACAAAGCTGCAAAAATAATGACTGTTTTCAAACAGGTTTTCCAAACACTCTAGCATTGGTTGAGCCATGCTCACCAAGCTGCATTTATTTAATTAAAAACAGTAATATTTTGAAATATTATTACAATCTAAAAAATAACTTTTTTCTGTTTAAATATGTTTAACAGTGGTGATGGCGCAGTGGATAAGACAAATGCACTTGGTGTGAGAGACCCGGGTTCGAATCCACTGTGAGACACCAATGTGTCCCTGAGCAAGACACTTAACCCTAGTTGCTCCAGAGGCGTGCGACCTCTGACATATATAACAATTGTAAGTCGCTTTGGATAAAAGCGTCAGCTAAATGAATAAATGTAATGTAAATGTAAAAGTGTCATGTAATTTATTCCTGTGAAGTTTTCAGCATCATTATTCCAGTCTTCAGTGTCCTTGATCCTTCAGAAATCAATCTAATGTGCTGATTTGGTGCACAAGAAACATTATTATTACATTATTATAAATATTTTTGGATGTACATAAAGAATATAAAATTAAAAACAAATTAAAATTAATTTGAAACACAAATGTTTTTAATGTCACTTTTTCAAAGTAATGTATCCTTGCTGAATAAAAGTATTAATTTCTTTTTAAAATATATTACTGACCCCAACCTTTTGAACATTTATTTCAGTTATGAGTTTTTAAGACCTCCTCGAAAACAAGAAAACCAGCAGCATTCAAACTAAATTTCCTGAGCGCTCTGCTGTTGGCCAAACAAACAGAAAGCTCCGCCCCAAACTCACACCATTGGTTGAAACACGGTTGCTATGTAAGGCAGGTCCCAACATTTTCAGCAACAGAGAAACATTTTAAAACAGCACAAATATTAGTGTCCAAAGACGTATTTTAACACCACTTTAAAGTATGATTTGCCATATTGTTTCATATTATGTTAATAATTTACTAACTTAAATTATATTCTTAAAAGCGACAATGAAACCAAAATAATTCAAACAATTAGCTCCACCCCTAACTCACACCATTGGTCAAGCCACTGTTGCCGTGTCTGGTCGGGATTGTCAAACAGATTTTTTTTTTTTAACACCACAGTCACAGTGTGTACACTTCACAGGGAAATCAGCCTACAAATGGCTTACTTATAGTAGTCTCCGCATATTAAACTGAAATAGAAGAACGTATTTTAACATCTTAGCATATTTAACTTCAGGTTTAAGTATGAAGTGACACTTTTTTCCACATACAACTGAAGTAAATGATTAATGCATGTTGTTAAGATCTTATTAAAAGCCTCAATAAAGTCAACATCATTCTCCTTCAAACCCTCATAAACACTCCGAGTACTTTTGGGCCGAGCCATGAGGTGGGTGATATTGTGGGGCACTGCAGCTGTAGCTGAGAGACGCCGTGTGTAATGCAGACTGTTAGTGATGTTAAATGAAGCTTGAAGCCTGGCTGACAGCAGCATTCCTCCACAGGCTCGGAGCTGAGAGAGGAGGAGAGGGGCCAACAAGGGCAGAGTAATGGTCTAAGAGAAACCACACAGGATACGGCGCTCGTTGTGGCGGACGGGCCATTATCTCATAAGGGCCATTATCTTAATGGGGTGACCGTCGCGATATGACAGATATCACAGAAGGACTGACACATAAACAGTTTTTATAAGATGAATTAGCCAGTGTACAATCTCTGCGGTAAAACACATTTTACCCATAGCTGTATACTGATGTATATAACCTTGTCAAGGTGGATTACAGTTGCTTTTTTGTGTGTGTATATTGTTGAATGTTGTTACAAAACAAAAGTTTACTCACAAATACACAAGTACACTATTTTGCTTCCTGTGTTCATTTGCGAAGAAAGCAATGCGTAAATAACTTTCCAGGACATGACTGTTTTCAATTCACCCTTTATGAATAGGATCACACTGTCAGTGTTAAATAAGGTTTGCTACAAAGGTACATCATATAAAACTGTTAAATATATATTTATAACTTTGACTCTGAAAATACATCGGATGGTCTCTCCCGAAGCGCAAGTCTTCGCTAGTCTCTTCAGGTCAGGTAGATAATATTCGTTTTTGACAAATCCCCTTCCACATTCGCTACGTTTCCAAATCCTGACTGATTTCAGTCCCGTTCACAACAATGGCAGCAGATCTACAATCGAAGAAAAGTCAACAGTTTTATCGCAAATGACTTTGTTGTCCATTTTGCATGTGTTTGGTTGGGAGAACTCCTTACAAAGCTCAGGTATGTGTGTTTTTGCTTGTATTTGAAGCTGAAGCAGCTGATGTGTGCATTCATGTTCATATTGGAAATCCTTCCCCACAGAAAATTAGTCTGTATTTCTTTGGTCTGTAAAAGTTCATAGATCCGTACACGTTTCACAATCCAGGTCACCAACGATCCTGCAACCGATCATTTGCCATTGTTTTGGCGTCAGCAAACAAAATGTTGGCTGGTTCCAACTTTGATTGACAGCACAGGGGGATCCGTTCCTCATGGTCCATGTATACGTCTTGACGAGAGGTCCTCGCCCCTTATCTTATGAGACTGAAGGACTAATGGAGAGACTGACAGACAGGGCTAACAGGACTATGATGAATGCTCCCCTCCCCCGCCCCACTGTAGCTTTGGAGAATGATGAGGAGCTTCCATACATTGCGCCTCTTTTGGGAAAATCGTCCCCCACTGGCGTCAGGATACCTGGTGGGATTAAACAACACAAAAGTAAAGGCATATAACATGATAAGTTATGCATTCTGAGAGGTTTTGGTGTTGTCCCAGATCCTTCCCTGGTTTAACCCTAACCAAGGATGTACTGTAGACAAATAGTAGAGGTAAAATCTAATCTTACATTTTAAGAAAAAGCCCTCTCAATGACAGTAACACAGATGACTGAAACCTTTAGGGGAATTTTATTCCATACATTTAGAAATCTCTATCTTGTTTTACAATGCATTTATAACCTTTTTGGATCCTTTATGTTTTGGTTAACTGATTTTAAACTAATTTTCAAAAGAGGGACAACAATCTCTCCAGTTTCATTGAAAAAATATCTTAATTTGTGTTTTGAAGATTAACCAAGTCCTATGTTTTTTGTAAATGGGTGAGTAACTAGTGACAGAATTTTCATTTTTGGGTGAAATATTCCTTTAAGCAACAAAAGCAATTATCATCTCTTGAATTATGTACTGTGTATATTTATATAACCAAAGTTATAAATTGTGACATAAAACATTGTCATTCTTAGTTTTGTTTTGTAATTAACAAGCTAACTTGCATGACAAACATTACCAGTTTCTACACATAATCATACTGTAGAAATCTTATATAGAATTTTAGGCCAACGTTGTTTGATATTGCATTTTATTAAAGCTGCAGTCCTTAACATTTTTTAGTTAAAAATGATCCAAAATCAATATTTGAGCGAGTACATATCCCAGCCAGTGTTCAAAACTTACTTTAGCCTGATTCACAATGGTCAATTTGTAATAATGTTTTCTAATTTGAGTGGTATGGGTAGGTTTTCATGGGAAATTCAAGCATGGCACTGTATGGAATTACATTTGTTTTAACAGTAATGAATGAAACTTTATAAAACTGAACGTAACTTTTTCAGAAACTATCAAAAATATGCCATTAACGAAGAAAAACACTATGAAAATGAAAAAAATGAACTCAGTCACACAAATTTAACATGCTCTTCAAATATGCTTCATTCTTTGTTAATGTTTTTCAAAGATTCGTTTTCGCTAATCATGGATTCTAAATTCATTGCCACAGATTTCGCTTACGTTTCGCAGTTTTTTGTTTGGTGTTTTGACACAAATCTCTCGTGGGGGCGGGCTTAACAGTGATCCACTCTGATTGGATAGTGAGCTTTTGATTGACAGGTGCTCTCTGACCGGGAAGTACAGACGCCACCCAGTGGCGCGCATATTGGAAAGCTCTCTCGGTGATTAAATCTGGTCTCTACCGCAAAAAAATTATTTTTCACAAACAAAGTGAAAGACATTTATTTTAAGCTCATACACAGGTTCTACCCTGTAAAGAAGTGTATACAAAGATTTAAATCTGACATTGATCTTAAATGCTCTTTTTGTTCGAGTTCTGAAGAAACTGTACACTTATTTCGGTCATGTCACTACACTCAGAAACTTTGGGATGATATTGGTGTGTTTGTCAAGTGTAAGATTTTGCCAGACTTCTCAGTACATATGAAAAACATTATATTTGGGTATTATGACTCTGACCCCACAAACGAAAATAACAGTTTTGTTATTAATTAAAAAAATGTCCTAAACAAATTTCACATTCACAAATGCAAAATATCCAACTGTAAACCTGTCTTCTCTGTTTTCCTAAAAGAAATGGAAAACTATTTGAATGTAATCTCAGTGTCTAAAAAGAAAGCTATAAGGACTGTTAGATTTGCTCTGCCTTTGATCTCCTTGTTTAATTTTGTTTAGATTTTGGACCTCTTTTTATTCTTTATGTTTTTTTTGTGGTGGATATTATGTGATGTATGTTTATACCTTTGTATGTTTTTGTTCTCTGCATTAATAAAAATAGAAAAAGAAAAAAAATTTTGTATGCATGTGATTTGTATGCAATACGTCGTGCATTGTGTTACTAAATATTAGTGCTGTCTATCGATTAAAAACTTTAACTAGATTAATCACACATTTTTTCTGTGATTAATCGCAATTAATCGCAATAAAAAAATAAATGTTTTTGTACGTTTTTAATATATTTTTTAATGTAATAATTTCACAGTTAATCAAATTAATGTAGAAACAACAAAGACAGTATATTTTAAATAATTGTTTAAATGGCATCTTTTTATGAATGAAGACCAGTATTACTGATATTAATACAGCTACTGATTTTTTTTTTTTTTTTTTACATTTATTATTAGGCTTCAAAAATATAACAGTTTTTAATTTAAGTAAACTTAAAACAATGCTAACATAAACCCATAATAAATGTCATGTTTACTCCTGCCCTTCCTGTCTTAACAGTTAGGAAATATACAGAAATTTAATAAAGTTATCAAAGTTATATGCAGTCTGCACTGCATAAACTATAAATTAAATAGTTAATCCTTATTAAAGCTACAAAAGTTATTTAGTCAAGAGCAGCGAGTCATTTTCTCTGTTCCCTTTGTTCTTTAACTTTACTGACAGGAAGCTTTATTGGCTGCTGTCCCTTTAAGAGCAGACAGACACGCGGATCTCACCGTTTATATACTGTCTATGGATCTCGCCTCATTCTCTCACAACTCTTTTTGTTCATTTTAGACTTTATATAAATCATTTAAGATTGCTCTTATGAAGATAATCGACAAAACTGGCACTTTGGGATGTTTATTGTTAGTTCAAGCGCTTAAGAGAACTGAATTCTGGCGCCCTGTCTATGCATTGTGTGTGTGTGTGTGTGTGTGTGTGTGTGTGTGTGTACGTGTGTATGTGCCACATAAGGGCATTCACAGACAGCGCATTCTCTTTTGTCTTGCCGCGCTTGAAATGTTTAAAAGCATTTAAATGAATAAGAGCGTGATCATATAATGTAAATCTAGCCAACGGATGGCAGAAAATACGGATGCTGCGTTAATTGCGTTAAATATTTTGACACGTTAAACCAGACAAAAATTAATCGCATGCGTTAGCGCGTTAACGTTGACAGCACTACTAAATATATAAATAATATTTGACCTACGATCGTCTCAGTAAAGATGAGCTTTCAGGAGACAGAGACATGGAGTGGCGTCATCTTCCTCCTCCGCTTGTCCTTCAAAGCAGCTTGAAGTAAGTGTTACTGAAGTAACCAATAACATCGATACAAGTTTTTCATGTTACAGTGTGCTACAGTTTGTTGCGGGTTATTATTGTCATTCAGTAACACAAGCTTACTTCAGGCTGCCTTGAAGGACAAGAGCTCATCTTTACAGACTGAGACGATCGAAGGTCAAATATTATTTACATATTTAGTAATACAAATCACAATCACGAGAGCTTTCCAATATGCGCGCCACTGGGTGGCGTCTGTACTTCCCGGTCAGAGAGCACCTGTCCAGCAAAAGCTCACTATCCAATCAGAGTAGATCACTGTTAAGCCCGCCCCCACGAGAGGTTTGTGTCAAAACAACAAACGAAAAACTGCAAAACGTAAGCGAAATCTGTGGCAATGAATTTAGAATACATGATTAGCGAAAACAAATCTTTGAAAAACATTAACAAAGAATGAAGCATATTTGAAGAGCATGTTAAATTTGTGTGACTGAGTTCATTTTTTTCGTTTTCATTGTTTTTTTTCTTCTTTTGTAAAGACATATTTTTGATAGTTTCTGAAAAAGTTACGTTCAGTTTTATAAAGTTTCGTTCATTATTATTGAAACAAATGTAATTCCATAGCACTGCGCCATTAGGTCACTTCAATAAACATAAAGAAGTTGTCCCAGCTAGTAGGCTATCGCATGTGAGGATCCTGCACGTGGTGGATCGAATATAGCTTTTTCTCACAGCAGCCAGAATAATTAAATATATCATTGTGATGGTGGATTGTAATCCAGAAAGGATTATGTGTTCATAAAACACATGTGAATGAAATTAAATTAAATTGCAGTTATAAATGTGCTTCTGATTACAGATAGCATAGGAAAATAGTTTGAAGGGAGCATAATTTGCTTTTTGGGTTAAAATAATTTCTTAATATGAAATCCAAAGAGTATGACAATTAGAATTGAAATCTATACGCTAATACACACTCCTACTCATAGTCACCAATGCTGATGTTGTAAACATTAATCATTTGAGAATAAAGTATAACAATAATAATTTGAACAGTTTAATGTGATATGAGCTAACCGATCTTTAGATTTAATCACCATTGTTAGTGAGATTTATGGTAATGATTTTTTCTCAGTAGGTCAGATTAAACGTAGCAGATGGTAATATACAGTGAAAATTCATATTTGGGTCATAATCCAAACCATAGGCTAGAATCTGTGATTGCGAAGTACAGTAAATATCCACACCGGTGTGGTGACTGACTGCCACACATACTCTTCAGAACATTAGATTCCTCTGGAGCCGCACCGACTCACAACCCACGCAAGATAGATAATTCAACCAACAGCTGCAATTCAGGTTTTCAAACAGAGATGGCAACAAAGAGGCAAAACTTATGGACTGCAGCTTTAAATTAAAATAAGAAATGTTATTGATTTAATTTTAGTTTTTTATTAATAAAAAAAAAAACGCTCTTTAAGTGAAACATAGACTGATATTTACTGTTCTCCAAAGATAGGCTTATTCTTTTATTATTGGGATCTGGTGCGTATTTGTCATGACACCTGCCTTTTTTACAAAGAAGTCTAAGTCATGAGTAGTTCTGTTTTGTGGCACTTACTGTGGTTGTTTTCACTCGGCCTCCTGGCTGTGCACATGTCCAGCCCGTTCTGTTTACCAATAGGTCACAGCCTTCATCATCCAAACAAGGCATCATCTCACACCACTGTCTACTCCTGACAATGTGCGCTGTGTAAAGAAAGAGAAAAATGAACATGAAGAGGAAATTAAATACATGAAACGATATTTTGCAACATACAGTATTTCACTTCCATAAGGCCATATATTTCTTTCCAAAACATTCCACTCAACATAGCATGGGGCTTATCATAGTTTGGTCCTTTTTTTACTGTGGACTGACTGGAATGTTTTAAGATGATTTCATTGGTGCACCTGATGGGCAAAAGAATTGCAATAGAATAGTACTTTACATAGTAGAGGAAATTTGTCTAAATAAACTTATTTTGTTATGATATATATATATATTAGTGGTGGGCCGTTATCGGCGTTAACGTGCTGCGTTAACAGGAGACTCTTATCGGGCGATAAAAAAAATATCGCCGTTAATCTATTCTCAAAGTTGGGTTGGGAGCTGGGTCTATACTAAGCAAGCTATGATGACTTTCACCTTGATATTTTATATAATCGACTGGCTGAGGCCAGCCTAAAATGATGCTCAGGACAGTTGACGGGCCACTGCTGTGCATCGTCATGAAAGCTGATCTTTTTCACGTGTTTTTAAGCCTTACCGCTTGTCGATTTAAACATTAAAGCATCCAAACACAAGACGCGGAAAAGCTGAACAGAGTAGCTGGTTACTCGCGTGCTGTGTTCGGTGCCTACGAGAGAGATCGAGAGTCGCGTATCACGGACAGCGACACTGAACCGAGCTCTCTTCTGCGAAGTTCTCCTCAAAGTCCCTCCTGCACCTGAACAAACAAATACAAATCGCAGTTTGAACAAACAAAAAGATGTGAAAGAGCCCAATTCAGTACCGCGGTGTTCTGGTGTTCAGGGCTCACGCAGAGAAAGACGTCTCAAAACACTTGAACATCGAATTTGCTTATTTTTGCTCTTGTGCCGACAAATATGTCAAAATATCCACCTTGGAAATTATGCTCGAAAAAACTGTCAGTTATTTTCTTAAGTGAAAGTAAACAGTTGAGGGAAAAAAATGGGATGTGTATTATATTGGAAGCGTTCATCGTCTCTTAAAGTGACCGCGCCTAATTTAGCTACTGGCTGCTTTAATGTTAATCCAAGAAAATGAAAGAAAGAAAATCACTCACTGCTCTTGACTGAATTACTTTGTAGTTTTAACAGTCAAACCAAAAATTATTCAGACACCAGAAATAATTTTTGATATATATAGCAAATCTGTAATAATGTGAGAAATGTTGAAGGTGTCTGAATAAATGTAGGTTTGATTGTATATTTCATTTTTACATTAAAGACTATCCAGTGCTATTTTACATTTAATTATTTGGTTTCTGTACCTTGACACCTACAAACTTGAAAAAAACTTAAACATTGTGTAAATAGCACAAATAAATAAAAACCATCATAGCTTGTCCCATTAATGCATGAAATTCAGGAGGTCAAGACATTGTAAAATCAGGACATTTCATGCCAGGCAAATAGCAATGAAAGAAAGACACTCCAGCAATTGGCCTAATATCCTAAGCTTTTCTCTTTGAAACAGATCGCTGGGATTTTTCCTGAGGTAAGATTGTTTTTGCACTTAATCAAACATAAATGTCTATTTATAATAACTAGGGCACCCTTACATGTTCATTTGCATACCATGACACCCCAATTGGCCCTTAGAGAGAGGAGGGGAAAAAAGGGAGGGAGGAAGGTAGGGAAACTTAGAAAAATGAAGGGGGGGGGGGGGGGGGGGGGTAGTACATTTGTGAGAAAATGAATATCAAAGTGAAATATAACCCAGGGAAGTACATAAATATCAGGGTGGCAGCATTTGTACGTTTGGAGGAAGGCTAACAAAGTGCTTGGAGAACAAGTAGATACAAATGGAACCAAAATGTCATCTGCACCAAAGGAAAAGCCACGTTCTTAAAGGTAAAAAATAGTTGTAGAGATGCCTTCCAAACTCAAAGTAGTTTGTTATGTAGTGAATGTTTCCCTCACAGCATCTACTCTAGGGACTAGCTTCCGCTACTAATCTCCAGCATTAGTATTCACTGTTATGCCCTGGGCCATAACGACAAATAAAAGAGTCTTTCATGCAAATTTAGTACATCTTCATTCTGTAGGCATGATTCACAAAACGTAGGTTGCAGCCATTGGTGCTCTTATCTATGTTTTAAGATTAACATGCTATTCAACAATAGTCTTATATGTAGTTTTTTTTTCTAAAAATATTAATTATGGGTTGGGTGTGGGTTGGTTGGCTTAACTGGTTTCCCCTTCCAATAAGTAAACAACAACACACTTGACAAAGGACTGTTGCATGCTTAAAATAGTATAAAAAAAAGGTTGTGTCTCCTTATGTGGCATAGATCAATCGATTAATAGATAGATAGATAGATAGATAGATAGATAGATAGATAGATAGATAGATAGATAGATAGATAGATAGATAGATAGATAGATAGATAGATAGATAGATAGATAGACAGACAGATAAGTAATTAGATGGATGGAGGTATAAATAAATAGACTGGATTACAGTCCAAGCTTTTCTCTGCAAGTCTATGTGATTTTTGATAATACTCTATGGGAAAACCACATGTCAGATCAGAAGTAAAGTAACAGTATCTCGAGTCCAACTGAAGGACATGAAAAGCTGGAAAGCTGTAGAAGCCATTACATTTTATAAATGTCTGGACTTGCGTTAGGGATTTGTCAAGTTGACGTACTGTAATAATGATGCCCCCAAAACCCTTTATTTCACATTAAAATACTCAGCTATTTCCTCCTAGAGCTAATACTCAGCTAGATCCCACCTCTAACTCATTCTCTGCCTGTCTCGGGCAGGACATCGGATCACTCCGGCCTCCAGTGATGCATTACACATGACAGACAATCAACATTTGAACACTTTAAAGAAGTAAAGTAGAAAAATCCACAAACAACAGCCGAAGACAGTCCTGTCAGCACAACACATAGTAAGCTCTAATGAGCTGTCCCTCATCTCCTGCTATTGAGCATTGAGACTGTCACTCCATGGATCCCAAACAGATTATGACAGAGTGCACAAAGTGCTTCTGAATCAGTACATCAAAGAAATCTGTGAACTTTGAGTTTCTGGTCAAAGGGGCACAAATGTAATATGGAAGTTGCTTACTGAGACCAAAATGTGACATTGCCCAGATAATGATTTTATGTACCTGATTCTGAATGATAACATCTTGTTTTCGCTTAACTCAGATTCGCAATGCAAATTCCTTATTGTTAGATGCTGGAAATCAAATCTGTTGAATTATAATCTGAATATTTGAAGTATCCACACGTTAACAGTTTGAAATTAGAAAAAGGCAAAACAAAGATCAAAATAATCCCTGCAATCTATTCTTGTGTGAAGATTTTCTTGCTCACTATTCATGCATCTCTCTTTGCTGCTGCATATGGCATCTAAATTGTGACAGATCACTGGATACCTCCATTATAACACCCAAAATGATTTCTCTCTTATTCTTTTTTTGTACACGTAAAATATATGTGACTTTCAACTATGGCTCTGCGATTTACTAATATTTTATCATTAATCAAAATGATTCAATACAAAATTGCATTTTCTGAAGGAAATATCAGAGCTGGAAAGGCAGCACATCAATATCTAGTAAGTCTCTCTTCTGTGTAACTTTTTTTTCTTTTCTTTGTAAGATAAGCTTTACATGAAAATTGCCGCACAAAACGACACTCTTCACTGCTTTTAAATTGATGCAAGAAAGAATATTAGAAGATATTCTGAAGATATTATAAAGATATTTTGAAGAATGTTGGTAACCAAACAGCTTTTGACTGTCATTGTATTTATTTATTTTTCAGTTTCATATATATGGAAGTCAATTGCTACTGTGAACTGTTTGGTTACCAACATTCTTCAAAATATCTTCTTTTGTGTTCAACAAAAGAATTTAATACAGATTTGGAACAACATGAGGGTGAAGACAGTTTTGTGTAAACTATGCCTTTACATCAGATACATTATTCAAACATTTATATGAATGTGCAAATAAAAAGCACATTAAAAATAACAAAATGTTGCTTAATTGTCATAGTGAATATTAGATATGTTATCTTACCCTACATGCAAGCACTGTATGGTCAAATTCAAGTTGTTGTTTTATTTTTAAACCTAAATCTGATTTTTATAATATTGTCTTTATGATGTTCTGAAGAAAGGAAGTTCCAGTCCTCAAGGCCCTGTCATTCCTGCCCCAGTTAAGACTTTAGCTGTGACTGATGACCAGTGTAGAGGCCAGACTCAAGATTTATCGGGACAATAAATGAGATGGGCTGCTCATTGCAGCGGACTGCGATTACTCAAACGTTTGGCACAGACGAGAACATCAAACATCTGTCTATACATTTTTACAGCGAACACAGCTTGAGAATTCTATATGTTTAACACTGACAGTAATGGCACACACTAGTATTCAGATAAGCCCAGCTTACAGAGGAAATGCCCATAATTTACAAGTAACACATGTTGTTGGTTAATAATGTATTCATGAGCTTACATTTCAAACAGTTTCTAACCCAGGCCCCTTCTGTTCTTAATGTTAAGCCCCCCACTGTGATGCAATCAGTGAGGGGAATTTATGATGTAAGAAATTGGCTAATGAATTAGATGTGAATAACAATGAATTGTTTTGCGTCCATCATTCTTACAATGCCATTACACCAGTATTGTCTGTGCTGCTGTTCACAAAGAAGCTGCTGAAGCTTCTATTGCACATAAAATCAACTCAAAAACAAACATGCAGTACAATCAGTGGAGTGGGATTCACAAATGGACGAGTCTTATGAACCAGCTCTTAATGAATCTGACTCAAGTTACTGGTTTGAATCAGTCTGAATGAATCTGAATTAAGAAAATTCGAATCTGAATAAATCACTGGATCTGTCAGAAGCACATAAACTCACTGGTTTGAATGAGTCTGATGAATCCTTTTTTAAATGAACAACAATGATCAATCAGTTTTATCGGTTTACTGAATAAACATCTGCGCCAAGTTATTACTTTTAGTCATACTCGGCTAAAATTCAATTCAAAAATCAAGGAAGGAACTGAATAATACATTTGGATTAATCACCAAATGCACAAATATGTGTACAGTGATAGTCCTCCCCACCATAATTGATTCTAGAAAACAAAATGAAGGTATCTTTGTGAGAGGATGTTTGTGTAAAAGAGTCGAGGTGGAGTCAAGGCAGAGAGTCTGTGTTATCATGGGCACACCTGCAGACACTTCATCAAAGGGCATGCTAATTTTTAGAGCATTGTGGAAACACAGAGGATGCATTATATAATTAGTTTCTAGTGGGACCACTTACATCAAGTCTCTGTATTTATTTAGTGGGTGAACCAAATAACAATATATTTTGTGTCCTTATCTGTTCTTTCAAAAATATAAAGCAGCATGCCAGCAACTGCAACTTGTATTAAATGTAAACAATGTGAACACAACAATTGTAGATTTTGGTGTCCCCGACGTGATATTCCCCATATAAAGTGAGCTCCATCTTGACTCTGTTGTCTTGATTGATGGTGCAGAACTTCTCAAGCCACTCCCAAATGTTTTGGGAAGCCGGAATCCCATTTGTAATGCTGGCACATAGACAACCGCTATACGAGCAGATGCTTTTGAATGGACTGTCTGAGGTCAGCCCTGACCTATCACATCCGTCTAGGCTGTGTGACTAGGTAAACATTACTAATCCTTGGGCTGACATTCCGAATTCGATCGTGGAGTCAAAGATTTGAGATTAATGCAGGTGCTTGGTGAGCGGGACTTGATTATCTTGACACCTGGTTGACGATCACCTTGTCTAATTGTTAAAATGCTCTCCTTCCTCTGACTTTTGGTATAATTTCCAGGGCATATTCCAGCTGTCAGCTCTCACCTCCCCGCTACCAGCTGAGGGAATTGGGTTCTGTTGCTGTCACTTCCCACCCGCTTCCAGGCAGAATCCGCAGTCCCTCTGAGTCCCAACATGCCGCAGCCGCCTCTCGTTTAGCTTTTCCAGACTGATGCCATATTGATGGCAGATCTTTCCAGGCCACTTTGATTTTGTTCTACATGAAAACTTCATGACGGTTTAATTTCCTGTTGGTCTGATGATAAATTCATTCTAATTGCCATGTCGACGTCATTACCCAAGACTTCTGAACAGATTCCACAGAGCAAACACGGCTCTGCTTTTCTTGTTACTCGTTCTACATGCAGGGCGGTTTGCAGTTTAAACTGACCTGTTACTGTACTTGTACAAGTGAAAATTTAATTATACTACGAACATGAATTAAACATAATTTCAACCTGGTTTCATGCCAGAGAATGTGTTTTTCATTTTTCAGTCTGTGTCAACGCATTTCATTTCATGTTAAACACCACCGATACACTGAATACAGTGTACAGGTTTATATATATCACTGTTCAAAAATTTGTGGTTGGGGAGATTTTTCTTTTTCTTTATGCTTTTCAAAGATTCAATTATTTGTTTAAAAATACAGTATAAACACTAATATTTTGAAATATTATTACAATTTAAAATAACTGTTTTCTATTTGAATATATGTTAAAATGTAATTTATTCTTGTAATGGCAAAGCTGGATTTTCAGCATCATTACTCCAATCTTAAATGATCCTACAGAAATCATTCTAATATGCTGATTTTTTTTCTAAGTAAACATTTATTATTAGTATCAATGTTGTAAACACAGCTTAATATTTTTATGGAAATTCATATTTCTTTCAAGATTCTTTAATACTTACAAATTCCAAAGGAAACATTTATTTTGATGAGTAAAAATATTAATATATATAGTATTTGTGTAATATACAAAACTATGCTCTTAATATACTGGTAATTTGACCTGTTTATAACAATGAACATTTACTTCAGTTTGTAAAATGTCCTAACTTCCCAAAAATGAATATTTTAATTTTGGATTCATTCATTAATAATTTATATTAATTTAAATTCGAAAAATAAAATATATTTAAAAACTTTTTTTAAATAACAATTAAGTTGTGTACATTTCATTTATTGAACCTTTTTGATAAAATTTTAATAATGGCATAAAAATTTGAAACATAAACTTTGCATTTTATGTTTTAAACTAGATGTTTATTTTTCGATTTTTCTCTTTTCACCACAGACACTCTTATTTATCACTGAGCCACATGTGATCAACAGTGTCATCTTGTTTTGTCTTCAGTGTGCTGAACACAAAAGTCTGCTCACCTTCCATCAGCGGTGCATGTTTTCTCAGTGCCTGCTATCATGCGACTAAAGCTGCCAGTCTTAGTACTAATATATAATGGCAGACATGCTGGCTATTCTTTCTCAGTATCAAAACCTGTCTGTTTGCCTGCCTTTTATCAGATAAAGCCACAGGGCACAGAACAAGATAAAACAGCAGTGTTGCCTCATTTGAAGAGATTGTGCTATATTTAGCAGAAGCTTTTATCCAAAGAAACAAAACAACTATAGAAATCAATATTTCTTTAATAGCTTCAGACACAAAGAGTAGCAAATTCCACAAAATTAAAAGTGAGTGGGGTGCATAGTTAAACGACAAACAAGAGTTTGAAAAAAAGATTGTCATTGTATGCAGGGGGTAAATTGTCAACTAGATACACTGAGATTTTATTTTTAATTCTTAAAATTATATCTGAAGAGCAGAATGCATTGGTTGCTATGAAATAACTGTATTTTTGAAAGGCCAAAGCCTCAAGACCTCTGCACGCACCACTGGAGAAATTGTATCCGGCTGTCTTGTTAGAAAATGCCAACATAGAGTGACTGATTTTCATTGTCAATTTGGTTTGTAAGCCATGAGACAATTTTCCAATAACTGCAATAAAGAATTACTGAGGCACTTTTTTTCTGCTTGCATCGTTCTGTTTTTGCTCATTTTATGTTTGTAATCTTTATTGTTTACTGGATTTACTGTGCTATTTTGGCTTTTTTATAACATTTCTTCAGCCAAGGTTACTGATTGGCATGCAGTGTAGCCCACTACAGGTGATGTAAGGTCGTAGAAACATGGAGGACTGTGTCTTTCAAAAGCAATTACTCAAGAACACCTACTTTCATCTGGCCACGGAGAAACTCCTACCTTACGAAATATGTCTTGAAATTACTCGGGTGTCATAGCAACAACTGAAGGCAAGAAGACATATGACCAAATGAAGATAAGTGCAGGTCACGCTGAAAACCAGTCCACTTAAGACTAAAACTAAATTGAAGAAAAAGAGAACAACAAATGTACTTGCAAAAGCTGTAAATGGCAAATATAATTAAAAGTCTCTCATCTGCTTCTTGGATACAGTACAAAAGCAAGCTGAAGTGAATGTAATGAAATAAATAGACCCTGTATTATGTATTTCCATTATGTTCACTACGCAGCTGTATTCAAACACAAAAGAACAGTGAAATTAACATGAACAAATGAGTCTAATGAGCTAGTCTTTTTAATGAATCACTCAAAAAAAAAAAGATCTGAATCAGTCTGACAAATCCTTAACTTAATGAACTCAAAGAATCTGTCAGAGCAGTTAGAAAACATCTGATTCACTAAAATAACATCTGACACACTGAACTGCAAGTCATGTCAGTCATGTTTGTCTTGAAATGAAGTTGTGCATTTTAAGTTTAGTTTCTCAAATTTTTAATAGTCCTTTTAAACACTTTTTTGGGGGGTGGGTGGGGTATTTAAATACCAAAAAGAAACATACAGCAAAACTTACATAGTGTGATTCATGAAAAAGTGACTCAAAAGAACCTTTTTTTATGAATCGTTAAAAAAGACTTATTGTTTTGAATCAGCCTGACGTTACTTAAATAATTAACTCCACTTAGATAAATAACACTGATTCACTTGCTACTGTATGTTTAACTCAAAATGAAACTTTGTGTATTTTAAGATTTTAGAAACTTATGTTTGTTCATATGACAACCTGTAGTCAAGATTCACCTGTCATTTGTTTTATTGCAAAAGTCTGAAAACAAACATACAGCACAACTTGCATTATGATTCATGAATGAATGACTATAATGAATCAGTGCCTTTGAATCACTCAAAAAGACTTGTTACTTTAAATCAGTCTGACAAATTCTTCATTTAATTAACCCACTGAATCTGTCAAAATGGATATTAACATCTGATTCACTTACTGAACACAACTCTTTCAGTCATGACAGTGAAGCTTTGTGTATTTAAAAATTTTTGAAACTTCATTGTTCATATGAAACCCTGTAGGTGAGATTCACTTTGCAGAAGATTGATACTTAACAAAAACAAATGTACACATAATCTGATTCATGAGCAAATTACTCCAGCGAGCCAGTTCTCTAAATGAATCGCCCAAAAAATGAATTACTAGTTTGAATCAGTCTGATGAATCCTTGATCTTATGAACTCACTCAATCATTAACATCTGATTCACTGAATGAACATGTGATTCGCTTACTGAACTGCAACTCAGTCATGCTGGACTCGAAATGTAGCTTTGTGAATTTAAAGATTAAAGTTAAAGAAGTTTTTCCATTTGACAACCTACAGTCAAGATTCACTTGTCATTTGTGTTTACAGAACTTTGCAATTTAAACAAGACATGGCAGCTCGGAGCTAACCTCACCAACTCTAAATTTCCCCAGCGTCCGTCACCTCGTAACACATTCCACACACGTGACCTCAGGCACTGATGAAACCTGCAGCAACATCCCAAATCCTGTGAGTGGCACTTCAGCCACACTCACTGAGCAGCGTAATCTCAAGGATCAGACTGGAATCTGAAAGCCACAGCTATGGATGCTCTGGTGGGCTTAGAGGCAGTGGCACCAAAGCCTGGATGAGTCCCACCTCAGCCCCTCCTCATTCTTACCATCCACACATGCTGGACTGGCTCTGGTCGTGCCGGCAATCTGGCCCTTCCTGCAGGCACACCTGGCCGTCTGCCGGGCGATGGTCCTCCTTGGCTGACTGTTGTCCCTGTCCAGATTCATGATTTCACATGTACCCGCCGCCAGCTGACCTGAATGAAGGACAAAGAGTTTTTAGAAATGTCAGTTGGGCTTTCAAAACCACCAGGATGACAATCAAATCTTTAAGAAAATGTGAGTGCTGCCAAATTTCCTGCTACAAGGCCAGAATGATGTGGCTGGTTGCCAGGGTGTTGCTAGGTGGTTGCTTACATGTTCTGAGTGTTTTTTAACATGTTTCTCTTTGCGATCATTAGGGTTTTATGGGTGGTTGCTAGGTGGTCACTTACCCTAGTCAGTAATTCTAGTTCCTAAATATGGCTCAGGTCTTGGGCTGTATGATTAATCAAAATAAGGCTACAAATTATTTAAATAATTGCTGCCATGGGCAAAGTTAGCTATGAGGTCACAGATGTCTAGTCCTCTGTAAATTTGACTACTTTGTCATTTAAAACACATCATGCCTGAATGTATAGCTAATTCAGTTTAGACAGTTTGCTAGAATTTTTAGTGGCCGTGGTGTGAAAATGATGGAGAAATATACATGTCGCTGCGAGATGCTGGCAGAGTGAACGATGCTTGAGGGAGTTGTGATAGATGACGTGGGCGCAGCCTCCACCGTGTTGCCAGATCCAGCTAATATATGCATCTTTGGCCTTGTCTTTTCCTCTTAATTTGACACTTTATAATATAGCACAGGTACTAGAGGTGCTGTGGGTGCTGCATCACCCCCTGCTGACAGCTCTCTCACTGCACAGGAATTCAGGATGACACAGCATGAATTTTTTTTCTAGTTTTCAATTTTCCACATTTGTTCATAAAATTACTCTTAAGATTATTTCCTTTTTATATGTTATTGACTTTTGGATCAAAGAGCTGTCCATCACTGCCTGATTCGCTGCCTGTTGTAGCCTCAGAATTTGATAATGCTCAACACCATTGGTTTGAAGCACTGTCAGAGCTTTGAAAAGCCTTTTTACCATGCCAATAAAGCTATATGAATCTGAAATTGCCAGCCACTGATCACAATGCAGATTTTTTAAGATCGAAGGAGGATACATATCTCGACCACAGCCCATCTCTGTTCACACTCAATTATAATTTAAAACATCGCCCTGGTCACACTGGTAACACTTTAGAATAATGGTCCATTGTTAACAAGTAACTATGCAGGAATAAATAGGTAGTACTACATTAACACTTAACTTAATACTATTAACTAATAGAGAAGCAAGATTAACTAAGCAGTAAGTAATAGCAAATTTAGGACAAAGGTAGTTCCTTATTAGATATTTGATAATCACTAAAAGAAAATATCCTCATTGAGAACTATTTGTGAATTATGACCAGTTAATAAAGAATAACCAATTAATTACTAATCACAACAATAATGTCTTAAAAGTGAACAACTGGGTTCTTCGTGGAAACTTATTTATGAATTTGATATCCCCCAAATAACTCAGCTTCATTTTAAAATTGTGACTACTACTCTTACCAAAGGATGGATGTTCTCTGTTTATTTCAAACTTTTAAACATAAAATAATAATAAAAAAGAAAATTCACTTAAAAATATGAATAATTAAGAAGTGACGCTGACAAACTAATGATTGAATTAGTTCACAAATATGATCTCTGCTTCATGTCAGTTCAATATGTATCCCACTCCAAAAGACCTATAAAATATCACTAGTGCTTCACACAAATGTGGGACTGTACAGTATGTGTCGGATATAAAATATGTTAAATTACTTATTAATTTACTTGTTAGTAATAACTAAGGGGTTAACATGTTTTTCACTTTAAAATAATGGTCCAGATCACTAGTAGTTCCTTAGTAGCACTTTAGCTTTAAAGTGAAAACTACATTAGCCCCTCACTAATTACTCAAGTGTTACCTTGTCAGCCTGCAGGAACTACTAGTGATCTGGACCATTATTTTAAAGTGAAAAACACCTTAACCACTCAGTAATTACTAAGTCATTCAATAAGTTATTTAACAAATGTTATATCTTACACATAGATTTGTGTGAGGCACTAGTGATATTTTACCAGACACTGTAATCTGGAATATGCGGTTTTGTGCTTAACACAGTATAAATGCAGTCGAAGCCTTCATTAAGGATGTGAATTGTTTTTGTCAAGAGAACATCATTATTTATTATCCTACAATTTTGTTTGAAATAAACCGAGAACATCCATCCTTCGGTAAGACTAGTAGTCACAATTTCATCTTGTAGCCGACTTATTTGGGGGATATCATATTCATAAATTAGTTTCCACCAATAACCCAATTGTTCACTTTTAAGAGGTTACCGTTGTAATTAGTAATTGGTTATTCTTTATTAACTGGTTATAGTTAGCAAGCATTTCTCAGTGAGGATATTAATTTTTAGTAATTATCAAATATCTAATAAAGAACTACCTTTGTACTTCACTACTACTTACTGCTTTGTTAGTCTTGCTTCTCTATTAGTTAATATTAAGTGTTAATTTAGTACTATCTATTACCTCCTGCATAGTTACTTGTTAACGACGGACCATTATTCTAAAGTGTTACCGTCACACTGAGCAAATATTTATTCTGAAGACTTTCATGTGTCTCATTGCACTCTAGCTAATTAACAAAATGTTTTCTCTGTGTCCAGATTTGTCTGCAATAATAATAACTGACACTTCAAATCAACATTTAAATGTCTACTTTTACTAAAATTAGTCTTTAATAATGTCTGAAAGTAATAAAACTAATGTGCTTTATGTCTTTCTTAAGTTCTCTCTCAGCAAACGGTTTTATATATATATATATATATATATATATATATATATATATATATATATATATATATATATATATATATATATATATATATATATATATATATATATATATAGGGCTATACAGCCATCTATTTAGAGCAGCTGGAGGGTAAATAAATGATGACAGAATCTCCATTTTTGTGTGAACGGTCCCTTTAAAGATGCAACTTACATGAGTAGGGGAACCTCTGGTAGTAGTGGAATTGTGTTCTACTATATGTGACGAGTGGGGCAGGGATGAGAGTCATGGGAACGGAGCGAGGCTAGTAGAGTTAATGGACCCACTTTATATTATAACTACTATGTACTTACATTTTAATTAATAATTTAGTAAAATGTACTTAATGTGTACATACATGTTTTTACATTGTACTTATATTTAAAAAAAAAACCTACATGTAATTACATCTGTATTTAATTTCTGTAATTACATTTATAATTACACTGTTGACCCATACTTTACACCTTAACCCACCCTTAAACTTACCCATACCTCCATCCCTTTCCCTAACCTTACCCCTATCCCACCTCAATAGCAGCAAAAGTGTTTTACAATACAACATGAACACAATAAGTACATTGTACTTATTTTTTTATGTAAGTACATAGTGGTTAAGGCCACCTAATATAAAGTGGGACCGAATTAATGATAATGCGCGACACCTGCGCCACTCATCGGCCTCGAGTCCCACAGAGGAGCTCCGGAAGGATAAAAGGAGGAGTGATGACAGTGTAAGACGAGAGAGGACCAGGCCTGGTGAGTGGCGAAGGTGTCGCACATTATCATTAACTCTCCGTTCCCACGGCTCTCAGCCCTGCCCAAATCGTCACACTGTACAATATGTCAGAAAGGAGTACTCAAACTAACATATTTTGTAAACATTGTGGATACAAGTCATACATGCTTTGCAATAAATAAATAAATATTATTAACCATTTTATGAAAAGGAATTATGAACCTGCGTCTCCAATATAAGCACCGAAGCGCACCGTATGTGTAACTAGCCCACAGCTTGACAAAATAAATGTTTTTTTTTTTATGGTGCTGAGCTGTTAGTTTCCCTACTAATATTGTAGACTGAGGCATCACCCTTGTTAGCAGACTGATGGGGACCAAGTTCTGCTGAAGCTGCACACTGCAGTCATTGTTCAATGTTCCTCTATTATCCTGCACCTGCATAAACATGAATCTATATACACGCTCTCATCAAGCCAGAGTAATATGCTGGATATGGACCTACGATGATGAATCATAGTGGTGACATGTCAGCAGAAAAAAAGCTTGATGAATCAGGGTGGGCTGCAGATCTTCCAAAATCCCCACCATAAGTCCAGACAGATAAGCGGTGTACAACCTCTTGAGAGAGTGCTTATGTTAGGTGATGATTAAGCCAGCGCAAGGACGCCTCATCACCCCCAACCCCCTTACAAAGAAATGCTTATGTATATAATTAGGTTATCCATCCAGCCAAGCTTTCATCAGGCAGTTAGTCACTGGTCATGTTATTACCTGCAAGACAAACATATATAAATCTCACCACTACCACTGATCATGTGAGTGCACAAGCTATCTCTCTTAGGAATCAAACTGATTGTTAGTTTTGTTATTACCATATATCCAGTAAGCAATTTCACAATTTCAACCTTAAATAAAAAATAGAATAGATTATGATGATGATAATAACAAAACAAACAAAAAATCTTAAGGCAAATAATAATTATTAAAAATTGTTAACAATAATGACAACTATCATTAATAGTATTAATGTATAATAATACAAATATCAATAATAACAAAGAAATTAGAATAAAGAAAATAATAGAGAAAAGTAATATTAATAATTTAGTGTTTTCTTTCTTTCTTTATCCCTTGAGGTTCTTGCATTTTTTTTTACCAGAAAATTCTGAATCTAGCTATTCACTATCATTTCTACTCTTCTTTCTGGTCCTCATTGAACGGTCTGTTTTTCACTGTTTCTGTAGCTGTCTGATAAAACATGGATTTGATTCCCAAAAGTTAAATATTAAAAAAAAAATTGTGTTTAATTAAACACTAAAATCATGCTAAAAAGGTCATAGATATTATTACAATTAAAATCCACAGCCAAAAATTAAATAGAATAAAATAACAAATCAAAATAAAATAAACTGTTGACTGGGGAGGCTCGAGTTACAGTTCAAAGTAAAATATGCCACATAAACAGATACAATCAGTCTGAAATGATCAAGGATATTAATAAAAGTAAACTAATGTTCATAACATTGTAATCCAAACCCAGTAATAAAATAAAACGACTAAATAAATTCTCTCTCTTGACAGAGGAGATTGGAGTTCTCCAAGTTACAGTTCGTTTCATAGTTCTTCAAGCACTTTTATCTCGGAAGATCAAGGAAAATTTGATCCCTTGTGATATGGACGCTTTAAACCCCATCTACACTACAGATAGAGGCAATTACATTCACTATAGAAAGAAAGCGTCCAATCAGAGAAGTGTGTCTGAGTATTGCAATCATTAGCAGTATGTAGTCTGTGAGCAACTGTGATCTATTGTAGTCGTAAGTGACATATGAAGTGTTTGTCTGTAGCACATGATGGAGTATTGCATCTTCTTGGCTAGATACAGTGGCCGGTGAAGTTATTGACATGTAAATGTTCCTGTATCCCTGTATATGTATCCAGCTCAAGTTTGATCTACAGTGTGTGGAATGGTTCGTCTGACCAAACATGCATGAGCTCCACCACAAATGATGATGGATGGCGCTTCCACCGCCACAGACGCGGCATCATTGCAGAGGTACTGAACATAAAACCACATCTAACCAGATTGGTTTGGTTTGCATATCTGTTGTCTACACATAAATAAATAAATACAGCCTGTGTCTTTTTTCTTTTTTTTTTTTTACATGTATGAGCATAGCTGGAAATCTTGTTTGACACAGGCGGCTAGAGAAAAGAAGACATAACTTTCAGAAACACATGGAGTGCTTGCTCTCAGCCCATCACCGATTCATCAGGATGTGAAGCAAGCCCATCGCCTTTATTTACACCCAATATTTCAAGCTACATTTGAAACTGAGACGGAAATATTGCGAGTTTGTCGGAACTGCCAAAATAAACACAAAAAAATTTGAAGGCAAGTTCTCCAGACGACCCTTATTGCAAGCATCTCCCGTCATAAAATACCAAGAGAACTTTCAATTGAATCTATTTTTGGCCAACACATTTGCTGGAGCGCTTGAGTGATTATTGGAACATTTTCAAAGGGTGATTTTATTTTTTTTCCCTCTCGATCCGTTTTCCTCTTCTCCAGACATCATTTCTCACTCTTCTGCTCTTTCTCTCTCTCTCCGCAAAATCAAATATCAGCATTCCTCTGAGTTACAAGAATCAGAAGGCATTGGTCTGGTGTCTGCTATAATAGCGGTACGTCTGCTTTTTCTCTCTTCAAAGACTCCAAATGAAACTGAACCTCTGAATAAAGTGGAATCGTTGTTATGACAGGCCAGATACCTCAGCATTACATCATCACAGAATATGATGCGAGCGCGACTGGCAGGAAATGAGAGCGGCGATGTGGGTGGAAACTCCTCGTTATCAAAGTTGCTCTGAACTGAATAATGTATTCTTCTCTGATTCTGCAGATGTGGGACATGGAAGTGAAAAATAAATGTTTATGTACAGAGGAATCATTTTGGATGTCTTGCTGCTTTCTTTTTCTCACAAAATACGTGACCCTGCCTGTGAAAACCCAGCGGGAAAGTCATTTTTTTGTGATTTACTATATAAAATCATCCTTCATAAAGATGTAAAGAACATTCTGCAAATTTGCAAATCTTACTTTCATCTACAGTTAAGAATGAATTGCTAATACAGAAACTGTTTCAAAATTATTTTATACTATTGAATTGTCACCACAGTCTAAAAGAAATGATGACAAAATAACCATATATCAAATGCAGGAATTATTTAGTTTTTCTGGTGTTGCTAGTTAATAAGGCAAATTATCTAAAAATTACACAGTTTTGTTATACTTTGTGTGACAGAGTTAACATTATAGACACATTACAGAACATAAATACAGAAAATAAAGTAACTGAAAATATATTTATACAGTATATAACATATTTCTTATATACCACAGATTAAAGTTTTGAGGTTGGTAAGATTAAAAAATATATTTTTTAAAGAAGTCTCTCACCAAAGCTGCATTTATTTGTTCAAAATACTGTAAAAACAGTAATATTATAAAATGTAATTAAAATTGAAGGTATCAGTAATATGTATACCGGTATGTGCTAATTTGGTGCTGAATAAACATTTCTTATTTATTATTATTGAAAACAGTTAATTATTTGATAAATAGGAAGTTCAAAAGAATATTATTTATTTGAAATATAATTCAAATTTAATGCATTTTTGGTAAATAAAAGTATTAATTTCTTTAAAATAAAAAAATACAATTAGCCAGAGTTAATTGCCTTTTTTTTTTAGTTTTTATGTAAACCTAATTTTGGTGACACAACTGCGAAACCTTATGAAAATATATTTTAATTTCTTTAAGAGCCATCTTCTATTCAAATTAACTTTTCTGACAAGAATTTCTTCTTTTAAAGATACATTTTCATATTTTCATAAACACTTTCAGTTTTAGGTGGTGAGTCACAATGTAATTCTGTCATTTTAATGTAATAATAAAAAGGGTAAAATGGTATTTGTGTTAAGAACCTTACAGTGATCATCTCTGATTAACATAAAACTGCAAATATAGCAACTTGCAAAACAAAAACATTATTTTTCAGTCCTGTCATGTTTGACAACACCCAGCCCTTCTCTCTCTTTCTCCGTGGCGCCCTAGAGGTCAGCCCTACTCCAAAGCTTCACAATTCATCTCCAACTTCAGCCCCAAATAGGCCGTAATGACTTGGCTCTGATAGATGCTGGAGAGAGAGGAGTCCATAGAGCCATTCATGAAGGCTAATCAGCATGCCAAGAGCAAAGCCTGGCTCTGCAGTGACTGAATGCAGACTGTGAGCACCCCTCCTTTAATCTCTCACTCATTCATTCGGCCCTGTCGTGGCTTTAGGACAAACCAGACACTGCCTTATCTGCTGTTTCCCGCCACCTTACCTCGGCCTCCTCCTTTCCTCCATTGCCCTTTTTTCTCCTCTTCATCCCGTGAGTCAGAGTAAACAACCATTATAGTGTTAGAACATTGAGCTAATTTAGTGGAAAACACAATTTAACACACTGAATGTGAGATAGAGGTATTAATAAAGCGGGTTCACCCCAGGACGAGCCATTATGACATAATTAACGCAGCAAGAATGCTAGTCGACACTTTGCTAATGGTCACGGGGCCATAACGCTCTGATAAGCTTCAGATTTGCCTGCATTGTTCTGAAACGCCTCTAAGTGCTGCAGCTTAGACGTGTTGAGCGGCGCAACTCGTGATAGATGATACTCCCCCCCTGTCTGTTTAAATAGCCCCGCTGACAGTGAAATGTCTGATTCATCTCCAACCTCTTCGAGCGCTCTCCACAGGATCTCCTGTATACTCCAGTGCATGCATTTTAGGGATGAAAGAGCTGCCAACCATGCATCTCGGAGATGGAGACTTGCTGGCTGTGCTGATCTGAAATTCAAAAGCTATCCTTTACAGGCTGTCAGAAAAGTGATGGAGTGAAAAGGGAGTCTATCATCAGGGGACTGATGCTGCACTCCACCAGCGCCGCACGATGCTATCAGCCTTCATTCTCATGCCAAGATCGTTCAGTTCAATTCTATAACCGAAAGCTTTATGCTGCGCTTATTGCTTTGCAATACGAGTCAATTGGCCTAATTTGACTGTAAAATGTTTTCATTAGGAAACAACACCAGTGACAGAGGCATATATGAATAATTTCTCGATAGCTCGGAGGCTTGATAAAACAGGAGTTGTGAGAATACGATGAGGATATTGCAGAATAATAAGATATTAAATACAGCATTGTCTGAGTTGGAGATTGGAAACCAGGAAGTCAAATTCAAGACAAAAAAGAGAAAGGTGAGATGAGACAACATAAAGTTTTGAATGGGCAGAGAGAGCTGATGAAATTTAACTAGTAAACACAAACCAATAATTTATATAATGCAGTGCAAGTTCATTATTTTAATGTTGTGACTTGAGATGAAACAAGCTACAATAAATATCTAATAATTTATTTTAAAAAATAATAAAATTGTATCAAATTGAAAAATAAATGTATTTATTTTATAAAATATCATAAATGTTTTGTTTTGTTGTGATTTTTATTATTTTATTGAAGCTATTCCTGTAGCTTGAACAGTACACAGCATAACAACTGGAAAGTCTTGATTTTACTCCCAGGTAATGCAAACACTAAAAAATGTAATACCTTGAATGCAATATCAGTTACTTGATGACAAAATGTTGAATGTAAGTCTCTATTTCCAAATCGGCTCCATCTCCTTGCAAACCCAAGATCATGAAACAGAAAGACCACTTGAAGTCAATTTCAAGACAAAAAACAGAAAGGTCAGATATGAGACACAATAAACACAAAATGGTCTAGAATGGTTTGGTTTTAACTACACAATTCAATGAATGTATTTTATTAAATAAATGTGCATAATAAATATAGATTTTATATTAAATATATATTTGTATAAAATAAAATGTATGTATTTATTTAAAAAATAAAATGTATAAATAAAATACTTTTTTTTGTATTCAGATTATGCATACAGCTGTATAACTTAAATGCTTAGCCACTTTGAAATTAAAGTAAATTTAAAATGTTGAATGTTTCCAAATCTTACTCCTCCTCCTTAGAGACTGTGGCAAGGCCATAAAAATACTGAGTACAGCTTTTATATTCAGTAGACAAAATTATTGCAACCTGAAATTGAGGACTACATCCTGTATCATATTTTAGGTAAAAAAAATTATGACAAGTCCTACCATTCAGCCAGTTGCTATATCATAATATCAGTTGCCAATAACCTGCTTAAGAGCTAAGGATATTTTATCTGGGCAGTATATATCCTTTCCTGTCACCCTACACACCTATTATCCTTGTGTAGATTGGTGCAGTAGTCAGAGAGAGGGTTGGCGGGAGACGAGGATCTCCTTTAGAGTCAGTAATGACAGTCAGACTGAGATTGGATCTGATGCCAGGTCAGTCTGGCTGGCCTCTGAGCTCAGCAGGCAGCCAAAATTGTTGCTTCCTAAGTCCAATCATACCAAAAAGCCCCTGCAAAGTGTGACTGCAAGATGTCTGCTTGTACAGACTCCTGGGGAGTGCTTTAAACTAATTTATTTAGAATACTTCAAACTTACGCAGAACACTTTAAGATACACAAGCCTTCCACAGGCCTGCCACAGCCACAGTGTTACACTTTGTTAATCACTCCATGGTTTTAGTCTGGCATCCATCCTCTTTCAAGCTATTTCCATCAATTAGCAACTGCTGGGGAGTTCAGGGGGCCACAGTAATGGTAATCTTTGTATCCAACTGTTCATTTCATAAGCTTAGCGTTAGCATTTTTGGGGGACACATTTTTTTATGTTCGCTCTTATTGGCATCATGACCTGAACTCATTGGTCAGGAGAGATTTTGTTTAAACTGAACATCCTTTCACAATTTTAAAAACTTTTTAAATGTTGAAATGTTAACTGTCATTCTTTTTTATGTTTTTTTCATGTGTGTGTGTGTGTGTGTGTGTGTGTGTGTGTGTGTGTGTGTGTAATACTTGAAGACTACAACATAACTAAACGACCAAACGAGACCCAAAATGGAGCCTTGATAAAAAAAAATCTATTTAAAAAAAGAGCTTTAGAAGCTTAAAATATCATAGATGAAACACTTTTACTCATGTAATATGACATATTTCAGAGTGAAACAGAATATTCAAAATAAAAAAGTAAGGTTTCATTTCATCCTTAAAGAAAAGTGTCTTTATCACATTAATGTTAACCTGCGTGAAATTGCAATATTAGCAAGACTGTAAAAAAGTGATGTCAGCCGAAAAGGAAAATTGTTTCATTAGTGAAGCAGGTTATTAATTTTAATGAAAGCTAAAACATTTTTTTCTTAACATGCAATGCTGACTCATTCACAATAACAGCATAAATGTGTATTTGGAAAGTAAATATGGTCAATTTGGATTTCATGTTAGCATAGTCATTTTAATTGTTCATTGTAACAATCAGTCCTGATGAAGGGCTATTTATAAAGCCACTGGACAATCCATTCTAAATTGAGCTTAAATAAAACTGGCCTAAAGAAGAAAATAAATGGAGAAATGTTGGAAAGTGTGAGCTGAGGTCTGAGGTTGGTGCATTATAATATCAAACACCCAACGCAGCACTAAGTCTCTGTATGTAGAAATGAAAGTGTTTGGGCAGATGCCTCCTGCGGTTCTCTCTATCACTATGCTGGAGGTCACTGCTCTGTTCCTTGGCACTTTGTGGGAAGCCAACCCATGCATTCTCCAATTATTTTCTTTAAAAGCCCAGTTACTGTGGTAACCAGGCCAACATGCGTTGTTTGCCATGGCGGCAGGCCAATTCAGACCTTTAAGCTGTTCAAAGCAAGCTCACACATAATGGGTGACTGCTATCATGGTCTCAACCTTGCACCTATACGGATATCGCACACACGAAGAGCTCCAAACATAACTTAATGATAGCATCGCTTCACTTAGACGTTCATCAGTTTCTAAAAAATAAAGACATCTGCAAAGGCTGATGATCAAAATCCAATTCCAACTCACCTTTACACTGTATTTTAAGAGTTGTAGTGAAAATAATCTGAGGTAAAAAATAAAAAATGACATTGTGCCTTATACTGAGACTCTTATGCAACATGGATCAATTTTATGAGGCTTTCCAGAGCATATACTAGAAGATAAAAAAAATGTCAGACTGAGGTCATCTATCTATCGATATCTCTATCTATCTATCAGCGACTGGGAATATAGTCAGATGTGTCTAGGTTTCTTCCGAGCATCACAGGGTATCTCACAACACAAGTCCACGAAAGATCATGCACAAGTCCTTTTTCTTATCAATTCTGATGCCAGATAAATGCAGATGCCCATACACTGGCAGAACATATACATACTCCATATGAAATAGATATATATAAAAAACAGGTCATAATCTCTTTAAAATATGTTTGCATTGTAATCTCTTAAAGAAATCCTAACATGGAAGCAATACCCTGCACGGTTAAAATAAATAAATAAAGTAATTTTAAAGAAGTTAATCTACCATAGCTATCTATTTATCGATCTAAAATTACAAAACATGTAATTTTACTGCATAATATTCTAAAAAAATAAAAATAACATTTCTGAGTTAAGTGAAAATGTACATTTAACAAGGCTGGATACTTTTAAGATAGAATATTGTTGAAATTCAATTTTTTAATCAAAACTCAGAAACCACCTTATAATTTGTGGTGAAAGGTACTCCCACAATTCCCTACAAACCATCTCAGTTACAAGTTTACAGCATTATTTTAGTGTCATTGGTTTTGGGTATGTCTTTATGTAGATGTAGAGGCCTATTTTGATGAACACAGTGATCATGTGGCCTTTCATTGCACCACCTGTACAATTATCATCACATTTTACAGTAACAGAGATTTTAATAGCTCAAATACATTGGTATATTAACATTATATTGTTTAATGTCATATGTGCAGTTAAGAACTGTAAAATAACTTAAAATGCGCAAAAGTCATCAAAATGTTGTAACATCATCACTATATGTTTTCCTGGTAAAGTTCTGGCAATCACAACTTGTTTTTCATTAGAATTACTTATCTTAAAATTATCATTTATATGTTTTCTTTCAGCAAAATTCATCGAATTCTGACAAAAACCGTTAGTGTACGACTTACCTTCTCCGAAGAAATGCGCTTGAATCAAGAAAAGCAGGAAAAAGCCCAGCGCCGCTCCCGCGAGCGCCCACGCCACGCGGAGATGCTGCATCTTTCTGCTGATCAGATGCGTTTAGAACAGCACATCCATCCCGGCTCGACACTGAAGAAACATTCCCTTATTCTCAGGAAGAGCAGTTTGTTCGGTGAGGACACTCTCCATGCGGACGAGCCTCTGCTGATAGTGCGTAACTGCTCGCGCGACAGGTTTCTATTCGGAGGGATTAAAGTTCAGTGCAAGAGAGTTCCAACGCGGCTTCTGACACTTCGTCCCGTTATCCGCTGCATAGTCTCTCGCTCACTGGTCGTCCCAAAATATTTAGCAGGCAACGCGCCGCATGTCTTCACACATCCACTCGCGAGCCTCGTGCTACATATAAAACTGTCGCCCCTGGAATTCTGTTAAAGTCCAGGAAAAGACCTCACACATGTCCAAGCGCGCGCAAAGGGTCTGTAGTCTACTGCGTCGTTCAGTTGACGCCGGCAAAACTGCGGACGCGTGGCACGGTGCGTCCCGTCTGAGCGTCTCCCGTTTAACTGAGGCTACGGTCTGCACGCGAGTTTCCACTTGGTTGAAAGTCAACGTCATCACTGTTAAATCTGTCCATCTCCGGGTGAGCGCGCGCGGAGATATTTACAGTATGCTAACCTACATGTTTTGTTACGAAAATGCCCAAATCTAATTCTAAAATGCATGGTTCCAATATTGAGATTTATTTGTCTATTTTTACTTTTTTCCCTTTTTATCTAACAGCTCAGGAATAGGAATCAGGAATATACGGTGAAAAACTGTATTGGACATTACATGTAATTTTACATTTACATTTACAAGTATACCATTTTTGAAAGTGAAAAAAACTGACCGTGAATTGACATTCCTAAAATTCCCTGCGTTAAATTAAAAAAAAAATTTTTTTTTTTGAAGTAATTGTTTCTTCTTAGTTTTATCTTATCAGTTTTGTATATTGGGGTTGTATGTTACACCTAATGTTGTTAAATAAATATTTATTGAATTATTTCAGTTTCATGTGTGTTACCATGATGGTGTTTAGTGTTTCTGTGAATGAGTGTGAGCACCTTCTATGTATGTTATTATTTAAAAGCTACTTGTGGACTTTGGTTCATCGTGTGACTTTCTCATCAACACCTGCATTTGGTTGTTATCAGTATATTACAAATAACAGTAACAGTAAAACCTAGAATGTTGCTAACGTATTTATTACGGTAAAATTTCGGCAACTACAGCTGCCATTTTTTAATCATAAACTTAAGGAATATTTTTTACAGTGTATGTAAGTGGTACTGATAATCTTTTGTTCAATGGAATGCCACAAATTCAATCACACAAAAATAAACACACCAGGGTAAAATATATGGCTCAAAATAATATTAAATTAAATATTAACATAAATGCATCACAAAACCCTATGTAAAAAAATAATAATAAAATAGGGACCAATGGTGTTATGCATGGACAAAAGCAGTTCTTTAAAATATATTATTTTTTGTTACACATGTTCTCTTTTTATAATTTTAATGAATTTTAAAGGGTAACTCCCACAGTTTACATATGCAAATCAAAATTGGTTTCTTTCATTTTCCATCTTATATCTATGTACATAATTAAATATAGGCAATGTTAAATATCACATTGACGTTCAGATTTAATTTAGTAAGAAAGTAAATATCAAGCTTCCATAGGAGGTGCTTTTTATCTATTACAGTACACACCATTTATAAAAGTGACAATCCCCTGGATTAACAACGTGGTTAGGTGCACACACAATCTAGATTACAGTTTTTCTCAGTCGCTTTGGTACATTTCTCGAATCAAACTCACAATTTGCAAAACAGTAAGTGCATTTCTAAAAACAACTCTTACAAATAGCAAAACACCATGGATTACCTGCAAAAGTCGGTCTCTTGCTCAAAATCCTTAGTTCATCTCTCAAAAATAAATATCTGTGTCAATGAACATGTCAGTGCAATCAAATGACAAGTCCTTGTGTCATAGTTTACGGATAAGACAGTCAAATTGCTTAGTCATGTTGTCAATATAACAGTGTACTCTGGAGAGATGTTCTGATGTAAACTATGGCAACATTTTGGATGACAGTTACTGTATTGGACAGTATGCAATATGCTTATGTATGCCATATATCCATTTCAAAAGTACAAATTTACACATTACTGTATGTGGGATATTGATTGAAAGAGACTGGATAGAATTCCCAGTTACACTTTTACTAGTGGTCTGGCCAAAAAAAAAAACCTTTACAATGTCATTGTGATATAGAAAAGGAAAAAGAAATATGGCCACAAAGATGAAAATAAGTCAATTGTCAGAATGTGTAACTCTTGTGTTGTCCTCTGTCTATACAGTATAAGCTTTCCAACTGAAGATTCATGAGATGAACCTTTGAGCTATTTCAGAGAAATTATCAGAGTTTATCATTGGTTTATCATCTACATTCTCCTCATTAGTAAATATTCACTTGCACAATTCATGCCAAATTGACAAAAAGTCTAATAATAATGTGTAAAAAAAAAAAAAAAAAAAGTGTGCTTGGCAGTTTATGACAACTAGATTAACCATTTTGCATTTAATGATTTATACGATGAACTAAAGACCCGATGTTTTGGGGGGTAAGACTATTGCACAGAAAACTATATATTAAATTTTGAGCAACATGACATTAGCAACTGATAATGTAGGAAACAACAGAGAATTGTACATAATCATTTGCATGGATGTACCAAAGCATTTGCAACTTGTTCAAAGATATGAGAAACTGCTTTTTTGATGTGCACAAGTGAAACAATGATGTGAGAATTGAACAGGTAGTTTTGAGAATTTCAATTCTGATCTGAGAAATGTACCAAAGCGACTGAGAAAAACTGTAACATCACACACACACACACACACACACACACACACACATACACACACACACAGACATATATATAGATAGATAGATAGATAGATAGATAGATAGATAGATAGATAGATAGATAGATAGATAGATAGATAGACACGATATATATTTATGCATCTAATTTAATGCTTCATATATACATTCCAGTAGGGAGACTTGTTTTCTCACACTTAATAATTTTTAGTTTTGAAGGTTTATTCTAAAACTTCTCTAAAAAGTATTTTTCATTCAGTGATGGGTAGCTATTTGCTTTGTCTCTTGATGATAAAATTAATAATTATCCCTTTTAATGCATATATTCAGATTTAAAAGTAATCCATTTTCTTTGCCGTTAATGTCACGTTTCATATTATTCCCAAGTACAGCTGTCCACACATGACATCCCATCACATTCTCATATTGTTCTCACGTACTCCGAGCTTGAGTAGAAGAATGGCAATCAATCAGCGGGGACCCAATTAAATATGTTCAGATACTGCACCACTGCAAAGTCAAGCTGCTTCTCAAATATCCTGCCCTATAATAACATGTTCCCCCTGTGTTGCCAATATATCTCCTACAGATCTAGTCTTTTTTCTCCCGTTCTATCTCTCAATTTCCATTTTGTCTAAGGGGAATATCTATATTTGACTCTGCAGTGTTTGTTGGAAGTACTGTATGAAAATGTGTGGCGGGACAATAGTCACAGTCCCAATTTAATAAGTCTGCTTTCATATATTTATTTTTTACATTTGTTTTCCATAGTAATTGCAATGTCTCAGAGGAGACACTGGAAAGTGATACTGGTGTGATATATATAAGCAATATGAGCCAGTACCCTATTTTGGTTTCTATTTTTGGTGAATGAAAGGTAAATTTGTTCGCACCAAGCTAATTCCAGCTTGACAGCAACCCACAGAAACCATATGAGTATAAATACTTATTTTCATAAGTATTTAGCAGCAGCTATTATGGTAAAAAATAAACAATGTGATTTAAACAGTAACTAAAATACCACATTAAACTCAAACTGAACTGAGAAACTCAACATTTCAATTCAAGACTTAATCTCTCAGATCAATGCAGGGACGAGCCACTGTTTGCCCTTTTTTTATCTAAATCCCTTTCTTTGACTTGGAATCAAAAATCCATTTATTCAGAGAACTTCTAAAACAAATTACAAGAAGAACATCAGCTACAAACTTTGGATTTGAAATGGGAAAGATTTCTTACTTAACAATTATCTCATGCTAATGAAAGCATTGAATACCAGATGAATTAAAGGGATACTTCACCTAAATTCTAAATTCTGTCATCATTTACTCAGCTTTATGTTATTCAAAACCTGTGGCTTTCTTTATTCTTCTAAATACACAAGTATATATATATATATATATATATATATATATATATATATATATATATACATATATATATATATATATATTAGTGGTGGGCATAGATTAATTTTTTTAATATAGATTAATCTCACTGTGATCTTGAAATTAATCTAAATTAATCTAGATTAATGTAGATAAAAATGGCTCATTCGAATTCTGCCGAAGGCATTCAGAATATGTGTGTTACCCAAATAAAATTGACAAACAGTAAGTCTTTGAGAAGGGGTTTATCAAGACAGGTGGTGCATTAGAAAAGGGGCTCATCTCCTGTTTCCAAAATGCATCACAAAGTGCTTGAAAAAGCTGTAAACTAATTCCACATTGCACAAGGTGCAAACAACCTTACGCCTGTTTCACACATACTCCATCTGCAGTGCGTATGCTTTGCATGTTTTTTTACGCACCCATGTTAACGGATTCCAGTTGCGTTCCAGGAGCGTTGCGTCTGCAGCAGTGCAGCGATCGTTTTTGTACAGAGTAACGGACTGCAAACGTGTCCTGTGTGAAAGCACATCGAGTCCGTGCTGCACCACATACGTAACGCACACGGACTGCATACACACTGCAGACGGAGTATGTGTGAAACAGGCGTGAGCAGCGCCGTAGCTGGGGTCAGCGGGGCCCTGGTGAAGGTTGTACCAGTGGGCCCTGTTTGAAATTGTTTAATTTGTATGTTTGTTTATTTTTCAGTTCAATTCAGTCAAGAGCAGTGAGTGATTTTCTTTCTTTCATTTTCTTGGATTAACATTACAGCAGCCAGTAGCTAAATTAGGCGCGGTCACTTTAAGAGACGATGAACGCTTCCAATATAATACACATCCCATTTTTTTCCTCAACTGTTTACTTTCACTTAAGAAAATAACTGACAGTTTTTTCGAGCATAATTTCCAAGGTGGATATTTTGACATATTTTGTATGTATTTGTCGGCACAAGAGCAAAAATAAGCAAATTCGATGTTCAAGTGTTTTGAGACGTCTTTCTCTGCGTGAGCCCTGAACACCAGAACACCGCGGTACTGAATTGGGCTCTTTCACATCTTTTTGTTTGTTCAAACTGCGATTTGTATTTGTTTGTTCAGGTGCAGGAGGGACTTTGAGGAGAACTTCGCAGAAGAGAGCTCGGTTCAGTGTCGCTGTCCGTGATACGCGACTCTCGATCTCTCTCGTAGGCACCGAACACAGCACGCGAGTAACCAGCTACTCTGTTCAGCTTTTCCGCGTCTTGTGTTTGGATGCTTTGATGTTAAAACCGACAAGCGGTAAGGCTTAAAAACACGTGAAAAAGATAAGCTTTCGTGACGATGCGCAGCAGTGGCCCGTCAACTGTCCTGAGCATCTTTTTAGGCTGACCTCAGCCAGTCGATTATATAAAATATCAAGGTGAAAGTCATCATAGCTTGCTTAGTATAGACCCAGCACCCAACCCAACTTTGAGAATAGATTAACGGCGATATTTTTTTTATCGCCCGATAAGAGTCTCACGTTAACGCAGCACGTTAACGCCGATAACGGCCCACCACTAATATATATATATATATATATATATATATATATAGAATAATGTTAAGAACCAAGCAGTTTCGGTTCCCATTGGCTTCCACTGTATTTTTGTCCATACAGTGTAAGTCTATGGGAACCGAAACTATTTAACATTCTTCAAAATATCTTCTTCTGTGTTCCACAAGTTCATGAATGTTTGGAAAGACATGAAGGGCATTAAATGATGACAGATTTGGTGGACAGCCTCTTTAATGAGAGTCTGTTAAGCTCCAAAATGACAAAAAAGCATAATAAAAGTTGTTGATACCACTTTTTGGTGCTATATTGCACATCATCTGAAGTCTTATGATAGATTTATGTGAAAACAGACCAAAATCTTTACTGATAATCTGCCTGTGCAGTTAACCATTGCAACAGTTTGGGTGCAAAAGAGTTTGAATGAAATTCAGGATATATATATACATTTTTAAAACATGTGCTAATGTGCATTACAGGCAGGATAAAAATAAAGTGGTGAAAAAAAACATGTTAAGGATTCTTGACTCACACCATCTTCCTGTCAGAGAGCCAAGGGCGCTTTCACCTGCACCATAATGTTATTCAGCATTTCTGTCACCGTTATCACTGCAACACTCTGGGGGAGCAAAGCGCAGACCACCGCTTGACTTCTGAATGTCCCTAATGCACAGTTTTCACTCCACAATCCATCTGACAACACGGCGGGTCTCCTTATAATCAATATCTTTGTCATTGTCAGAATTAGTCACAGGGCTTTAATCCTGCACCTTGATGAATCTGTGAAAATGAAAGTCTAGCAAATCACATCAAGTGAGCAAAGCAATGAAGAATGTGGAAAAGTCATTGATTTTTCAGCAAAATACCCTAATTTAAAGGAAGAATTCAGCCAAAACGGCAAATCCTGTCATTATTTACTCACCCTCATCTCGTTCCAAACATTTCTGACTTTTATTTACTCCATCTAACAAAAAAGTAGATATATCTTATTTAAAAAATATATAATTTTTTGTTACACAAAAGTTATTAAGTTAAAGTGATGTTCATTCTCTAGTGTGACATTTCAGCATGTGATGAACAAATTTAACAAGCAAAGAAAAGGCATTTTGGGAAAAGCCAACCTGATCTCAAAAGAAATCATAACTATTTTACAATTTGGCAATTGACCCTTCACCGAGAATTTGATTGACAGGCGATCTGACCAACTATAACGCTGAATCCATCCATTTTGTCCAACAAAAAACCAGACAGGAGAGTTGATTGATGTCGGTGGACTTGAACTTGAAAATTGATGTGTATTGACGTATTTCCCCGGTTGAAATAAGATACCTTATGATGTTCATTCATGTTTATTTCGTGCTATAACTAGAGGAAGAGATGATCGATTGAACTGATGCTGCTCGAACTGAGATGCTACACTGATCTGTCACAACACATTAAAGAGCCACAAAACGGTATTTATTGTTTGTTTGTTTGTTTTAAAAGATCACATTTGAAAGCTGAGACTTTGTTTCATACTAGAAATAACCTTCTGTGTCTTGTCTGTCTGTGTGTTGTCAGCTTCCTCTTTGCTTTGCAATGTATTTTTCACTGCGTGAGAACATGATGTGTGGCGTCAGAGAGCCATGACTTGTCGGACGTAGCAACAGTAACTAAGGGGTGGGGGTCTTTGCAAAGGGTCAGTTTTGTATGAATATGTATTATTTGATTCATACAAAAACATTTCAAAGGAGACACTGGAAAGTGATATTGGTGTGATATCAATATCACTTTCCAGTGTCTGTTCTGAAACGTTTTTGTATCAAATTCAGCATAGTCAAGACAGATTTTGACCAAAAAAAATATTAATTATACAAGAGAACTGAAGAGGAGAAGAAATTGACACACTTTAAGGAAATTCCACCCCCATCCAATGTCTAACTGCACAGCGCATCCTTATTACAGTTTATGTTGTGCAATCCAATTTGGATGAATCCCATTAAATGTGACATCCGCCTTCACAATATACATTCCAGTAAATCTGCTGCATTTCAGCAATGTTTTTATTCCATTTAAAGATATGTTGATCCATATGGTATTCAAATTTCAGGCTCTTGTTTAGTTAAACTGGAACCATATATATTTAAAACTGCATTGTGGAGCTGTAACTGTATCCTTTGATATACGTGTGAGCAATGTGTTTGTGCTGTCAAAGGTAATCAGGACAGATTAAGCCTCACAGTTTCACTCCCAGACAGTCCGAAAGGAAAGCTGATGGTAGAGATCCCAATCAAAGAGAGGTGGAAAACTGTGACAAGTCCAGATACGTTGAGTGATAAGAAGGCAGCGGCTCTTCTTCTCCCACTTGCCGGCAAAGACTTTTGTAATCAATCTACGCAGACTAATTTGGGCCAGAGTTCAGTGTTTCTAAAGAAGGGATGTGAGAAATGGACTGACAGGCCAGTGTAAGGTTGTGAAGTCATTGGTCTGCAGTGCAGTACAATTTGATATCCCCATCATGCATTTACGGGTTAATATAGTGGATAAAATATTAAATTCAATTAAAAAAATTTGATCATATTAATTAGTCGCTGATACAGTGGACAGTTTTTTTATGCCATTTTAAGTATTCATGGTGTGATGGTGATACATCAAGTGCAGTTTAATGTAACAATTATTCTTACTCATAATTCTATTGGACTTGCCATGGTGGAAAATATAATATTGGCTAAAAATATCAGAGAGGTAAACAATAAGAATGAAACTAATTTACAGTAACAACAGTTCCTAATGAAGAGTTAGGGAAACATGGTCAATTTCCTAAATGAACCCAATGAAAGCCAGATGTTATTTCCCAAAGTATCAAAATGACACAACAAAAATTAATAATTTACAATTTGTTGTTGTAGTTTAATTCATGAATTAGCGGATTAAATGAACATTTTAAATAATTACAATTCTTTTGTTTTAATCAGTGTTGCCATTTTTTGTCATGTTCCACAATGCCATGCACAAATTTCTGACACAATTCAAATTAACACGCTCATACAAACTCTCAATTTGAAACGTCAGCTCTTTATTTCCTGTTTAGCCATCCTACTATACTTCTGCCTATTTATGAAAGCCTGTTTTACCCTTTTAGAATAAAACACTTTCTTAAATTACTTCACAATCGTCTTCTACTTCAAATTCTAAAGTCAAAAGGTACTACATGACAGAAATGACCTCAAGCATAAAGTCAATATTTACTGACTGAAACAGCAGTGCCCTGGTCAGTTTAGAGGACAGGTGGATGATCTCTAAAAGGATGTTAAGGTGGAAAAGCAGATCTTTCTCTAGTTCTGAAGGGTTTTCCATGCAGAGCAAGTATTGATTTGACAGAACTAACATTTTGACCATGATGCACCATTGTAGCAAGTGTATATGAAATGGATAGCATGTGTGAAATTAATTATTGACAGATTCAAATATGCCGTCCACAGCCGCATAAATGTGGATAGTAAGCAGTTTTTGACAAACACTGTGGATAAATCATTCAGACAAGGTGTAGTGACAAGCAACCAAGCATAAAAAGGCTTTCATGTGAATGATGCAGATTTAGATTATCAAGTTGTAATGCTGTATTTACTTGGCTTGTCAACACATAGACGACTTCTGTGACCACATTTCTAAAGTGATACATCATTCAGCACAGTGCAGTGATTCAAAGGCAAAAGCTCAGTCGAATGATTCTATGAGCAATGACTGAAAAAGAGATTGCTTATTAAAATCTAATATCTTGTAAAGGATCAGTAAAATGAAATAGAGATTTGACTAAAATATTGTTTAGGCCAGAGATGTAATCACGAAAAGGCATTCCACCGAGGATAACTCCATTTTCTCAAACTGTTGGAAGCATTACCACCAAATTGAGAGAGAGGAGAAAAAAGTTAATGTGCTTGTAAAAGATGGACCACTTTATGAATTTTACTGCCCACAGGTCAGATGGGAATATATTAATTCTATATTCAGTGAAGAATTTATACCGGTTTCCAGTCGTTGCTATGCAAAGCACACAGGAAGATTTTCAAGGCAAATCATAAAGCATCTGCCCTTCGGTGCTGAAGATAGAGAAACAATTCTGAAAAGGTGTGTGTGTGTGTGTGTGTGTGTGTGTGTGTGTGTGTGTGTGTGTGTGTGTGTGTGTGCGCGTGTGTGTGTGCGCGTGTGTGTGTGTGCGCGTGTGTGTGTGCGCGTGTGTGTGTCATTTAATACTTCTCTCAGGACATGTCATTTTTTAATTATTGCTCTGTTTAAAGGTCAATGACATGATGCTTATTTTATCCGGATCTATTAATTTATTAAAAAATACTTGAAATTGTAATGACTTAATAATATATCTCTTCTTTGATGAACATGTTTTTAATTTCTCAATTAAATGAATAGAATGGAATTCTGGAAAAGAAAACATAATTAATCAGTGTAGTATAACATGATCATGTTTCAGATATTTCAAAATATTTTTTTTTTTTTTTTTTTTTTTGCAAAAGATTTGCTATACTGCACATTAACATGTGAAAACTCAGAAGATGCAGGGGAAACAAAACAAGACAGGAAATGATGTCATATACAGTAGGGGACCCTTGTCAACAGTCATGACTGTGTGTCAAGATCAATAGATGTCTTGAAAAACATATAATTTGACCTTTTTATGTTAATTCAGTTGTGAGGCGTGACGCCCCCAAACCGTAATACTTCTATTTCTATTAAAAAGAGTCAATTAAAGAATGTCAGCCAGACACTTTGCATATGACAATTTGTTTTTCAAGACCAGAGAAAGCATTCCGCAAGAGCGATTCTTGAAAGCTTTTCTTAAATTATTTGAGCCACAAAGAGATTCTGCAACAAGCAAAGGCATCAGCTGCTTTACATTATTCAAGACTTACACAATGGCACTCCTGGCACGTCTCATGCTTTCAAATTGAACTTGATTTAGTTAAGCTGGGTGAGCTGGAATCTGTGGATAGAGTGGCCTGCCAGACGGCAGGGAGGAGAGTCACTAACATATGCTGCGGTCTACATGTGGCAAGAAATGCCAGTGACCTTCTGTCCGAAAATATAACAGTGCTTTTGTTCTGAAACTATTATATTTGCAGATGATGAACCGTATCTTGCTGTAAGTTTTAGAGGGTGAACGTTGGGAATGAGAGAGATTCTTTTCAATACTTCCAAGAAAAAAACTAATATAACACATTAGGATTTGGCCAGGACTATATAGTGCCAACACAATCTAACATTTATTGCTCCTGAGAAAAAGAGCAGAAGCAAGAAACCAAGGTTTCAGTGATAGAGTAGCAGAGAAATTTTGTTTCCAAAGACGGCCAATGAAGCTTAACAAAGCCATGTTTCAAAATGTATGAATGTATCAGCTGGAATTACACTGCTCCAGTTGAATAAATATCTTCAGGGTTTCTCTTCCCCTGTGTCCGTTGAATGAGCTCTTGTAAACACACTCACTCTCTCTCTCTATTTCCGTCTCTTTCTTGCTCTCTCATTTTCTCAACCTCAGTAGGTTTTGCAAACAAACGATTGATCTATCGCATGCTTGTGTGGAAGTGTAGAAGGGATCTCAATGTCAGAGCATTGTTCGAACAGAGGAAAAGAACGACACCATAAACCACATTAATTGAGCCACTTCATTATCCACCAGCTTTATTAAAATAGCAGCTCATTTGGCTGTTGCATGCCAGATTTTCGTATTTCTTTCCTGGCGCTGCTATAAAACTTGTTTATTTTCCCAAAGTAGTGTATTTCCTCGGCTACGAACCACTGGACCAAAAACTTCTTCCATCTATTTTTGTTTGATTGTCTGTTTCCTATTTTTTTCTGTCCCCCCCTTTTTTATCTCAGAAGGTGCTTCCTTTACAAGAAAAAAGGCTTGTCTTGCCCCCACAATACAGTAGCACCTCGGGCGATTAGTATTTTGCAAACTAAAATCTTTGTCAAGTCCTGTAAGTTTGAAATTTTTCTCAAGGCATACTTTAGTGCTCTTTCATCTTCAAAGTGACTAGATTTGTTTATATGTGTGTGTGTGTGTGTGTGTGTGTGTGTGTGTGTGTGTGTGTGTGTGTGTTCATTTATGTTTCTAAGTACACACTGTTCTTTCTACGACTATGCCAGTTTTCCTCCTGTTTTAGCCTAATGTTCACTACTGTGTTTTCAGTATTGACATCTGTACCTTTGTTTTGAAAACATGCAATAAGTAATACTTTTTGCAATGAGTAGAAGAAATCATGTCAAAAATCAACATCACTGTTTTTTAATGTTGCTTTGTGTCTGCACCCCGCTGTGCAACTAAGGGGTTTTAATAATTGAATTGTTCAACTTTTCATTCAGTATTAGCCTAGTGATTCTATTATTCTAGCCTATGATTCAAATTAAAAAATATTAATTTTTGCCAAAGCTTTTATCCAAATTAAATTATCAGTTCATGCATTCCTTGGGAATCATTTGAGTAAATGAGTTTAAGACTTATTCATAAAGTTTAATTTCTGAATTAACACATTTTTGTTTAACAAATCGACTGACTGAGTGATTCAGTGATTCATTCAAAACATTCCTGAATGAATCAGTGTATGAATGAGTCAGTGTTTCTGAACAAACTGATTGACTTAAAGTGCCCTCTCATGCAGTGTGTAATGTGCTGTAAAATAGCTGTATGTGAATGTGAACAATTTCCAAAGTTGTAAAGCCGAAAGTGCACGATAAGGAAAGATTACCCTGCAAAGAATTAGTGGTTAAAATTCACAACAGGACAACCCTAATCCTTTTTTGTGTTCCCATCATTTTACTGACGGCTGCTTCTCTAATCTCAGGGAGTTCAACATGGGATTCACAGAACAATTGCAGTGGCCAGTTTATTTGGCCAGCTGGCTCCACTGAATCACAACCTGTAATTATGATAAATAATATATTTTTATATTTTCTATTGAACTATGGCAATGGGCGTATTGTTTCCGACACGGGCTGTCCGCGGTAGACCAATCACAACAGACTGGGCCATCAGACCAATCAGAGAAAAATGGCTTGCAGAAAGGATGGGTTTAGAGAGACCTGAGTCCTTAGACCTAGATCTTACTATACAAATCGTTCGAGAATCATTTGAAAATAAGGTGATATTAAATGCATATTTTGAGAAAGCAAAATTGTTTTTTGACCTTGCATGTATGTAAACCTTTTATAGGAGACCCCCAAAACAATATTAGGAACCTTAAAAATGGCATAGGGGCACTTTAATGATTCAATAACTCATTCATAACATTCCTAATATAATCAGTGTTTTTGAAACAAATCGGTTGGGTGAATCTTTCAGTGACTCACTAAAAGACAGCTACTTGTTTGTTCATGAATAAATCAGTTTTTGTATAAATTGGTTAAATGAAAGATTCAATGAGTTTGATCACTGATAAAGACAGATATAATCTACAGAATTTTCCCACCGGTAATGCACCAATTAAGATTCCGTCTTGAATGCTGTATTTAAGCACAACTGAAACATCACTCAGCCAATCAAATTTAAGAATGAACAAAAATTAACTGTTATATATGTGTTCTAGTTGTATTTTGTGTTTACATTTAAATGTAAGATTGTTAGTAGCTTCAAAGACTATAGAAACCCAAGAAATGTCAAAAATACAACGCTCATTATGACTGCTCTATAGAACGAAGCCCCGCCTTCTGAGTAAAAGAGCCAATCGCTAATCTGTAAAGTCATCAGCTGCCGTTAAAAGTCCTGGTTGCTATAGAAACACTCAGCATTCTGAGACATGCGCTCAGGACTGCACTTGCGCACAGGCTGGTCTAGCCTGAAAAATTGGCTTTTTTAACGCTATTTGAGCAAAAGAAACAATTTTTGTGAGATAGTTCTTTTCATTGGTCAGATTTCATTGGTGATTTCAAATGTGAAATTTAATCTTAAACTTGACGTACAGTTTTGAAGAATTTGATGTTTCCCAATTCAAAGAGATAGGACCTGCTCTTCCATCCCCGAGAGGTGTTTCAAAGATGGCCGCCAAGTGACATGACTTGTCTTAAAGGGACTTCGGAAGATTGTAGTGTACCTAGCTAGTTCCCCTTTTAAAGCTAGTTTTCATTAAGCTAGTTTAAAAGTAGCTCTCCCAACAGTGCTCTTGTTCTTATTTTAAACAGTTTATATAATACAAATGGGAGCAATGAGTGTTTGTTATTTTGCAAATCTCTCTAAATAACCACTGAGAAGAATTCCTGGATGATCTGCCTCAGTGTTCACTTGGGGAAAGCTCAAGTAATAGAAATCCAAAGTTAGCATTATGGCTTTCAAACTGTTCAGCTACTTAGGGAGTCCCTTCTACCCTTTGCATCTGAAAAGCCATTTAATGAATCCCATCCATGCTCTTAAAACGTTGAAGAAGCAGCACGTCAGAGGGATCCAGTGTCTCATAAGCACTTTAGATGGGATGGTTCTTAGAAATTCTGTATTTTTTAGCTTTGAAGGGAAGTTTAGATGAATGCTGGGGTTCTTAATGCCACCTTATCACATAAATAATAAAGCATGTGCCTGCACAGCGTGATTAATGTATAGAAAAACAAACAATAAATAGCTGCTTTCATGCAAGTACTTTATCATGAGCGGCTTATAGGTATTCTGCATAATGAGCCTGTAGGTCAAGAGCCACTTGTACCCCGCTGGTCATCACAGCCACTAAATAACTTGATTTTCAAAAGCCAGAGAAAAGTATAGACGGATATAAAGAGTGCGGCATGTCAGCTCTAATTACAACTCCTTAAAGTCCCATTATTTTGTATTCTGATTCAACACACCACAATATACTGCAAATTTCAGGATGAATAATTTGTGGTCAGTACCATGCAGAAAAATGGTTGATTTAACTGGTTTGAGCATTACGACTGCTGGTTAGAAAACAGATTTTGATTTGTTGTTTAAAATATTATTTGTATGCACTGAACAGATGGCCTGTCTCAAGCTTATTTTGAGTTATGGACTTGATTGCTATTGCATTCTAGCTTTTAAGAGATAAAAGCACCAAAAAAAAAGATGGAAAAAGATTCTTGTTGCTCTTAATGAAATGATGTTGCTGTTTTAGGCCCCCATTAGAAGTCTTCAAATCTGTTGAGGGGGTACAATGGTGTGTGTGAATGCTGTCCCTGCAGAGCAATCAATAACGATCTCCATTTACTGGCCTGTTTGAGAAAGAACTAAAGATTTTAATGTACTCAAGTCGATATGCAATGGTGACTCAGACAAGAATACAGCCCTTCTGAAAGCCACAATGAGCTCTGGGTGTCTGGTCCAGAAATGCTACATCCCCCAATAAAACTGATTAAGGGGTCTTGCCCCTTTGCTGAAAGGCCACTGGGGAGGAAGTGTCTGTTTTTTTGCTGTGTCCTCTAACTAAATGCAATGCTATAGATTCAATCGATAGGACAACCCAACGCTAATGAAGACTCAGGCAGTGGGACAGCCACAGTACAGCGGGGCTTGACTCCTGAGTCCCCAAACCCCAGACCAGTAATCTAGTCATATAGAGCGGCTGAACCTGATTAGGTTACATGAATATCTCTCTATCTCTGTCTAATTTGTCTTATAGCATTGGGGAATTAATATATATCGATTCATCAAAATAAGAAATCAGGGGAATTAAGTAAATAATGTCCAAAAATCAAACTATTGTTGGTAAGGGGATTAATGTCTAAAAACTATTTTTCCATCCATGCATCCTTCCATCTATCTATCTGTCTACCTATCTATCTATCTATTTATCTATTGTTGGTAAAATGGAGTTAATGTCTAAAATAATGTATCCATCCATTAGCATTAGAAAACTAGGATAAGGGTAGGGGGTTAATTGTCTGAAATCCGTCCATCAATCCATCCATCTTTGGGATGAAATGCTCAAACCTGTTTTCATATCGAAATCATCATATTACAAACTCACTATTGCTGCTAAATTCACATCTACATTATTGCCGACGAGTTATGGGAACAAATGAAAGATTCGTAAGGCAGAAGAGCAGTGTAATACTCACCGCAGTAGAGGATCAGCAGAGCGCTCAGCAGCAGCACAAGCCAGAAAGTTGAGGACATCGTCAGCCACGCATCCCACTGTCGACTCTTCCTAAAGGGCGAAGCCATCCAAGTCGGTCTCAATTCTCCAGTCAGATTAGCCTCCAATCAGGCTCGTGTAGCCAGCAGCAGTTCACGCTTCGATGTTCGTCTCAAAGTTGCCATACAGGGAGAAACTGCGCGAATGTATCCGTGAGAAGCACTGGGATGAGACAGCAAATGAAGAAGGTCCTGTGTAACTGGTTATCTGCGATCTGTTAGAGACACGATGACAATATAAATACAAGATAAATAGGCTACATCATGTCTCACAGAGCTACTAAACGTAACAAGAGAAAGGTTCGGTTTAAACAAATAGACTGCGACGTTTAGAAGTTGTGTAACTTGAAAAAGAAAGATCTGAAATCTGAGCTGAAGAGAAGCAGCGCTGCTGCTGTATCATCTGGCGTCTACGGAAAAGTGTTGATAACTGAATGTGTTTTGGATTCTGAAAGGTGAGAGAATCGATTGTTGTGCGTATTTTGCCTATAGCGAAGTCAAATCTTGCCTTTCTGATAGGAAGAATGTTTGTAATAACCGTATCTATATAGCTGTAATACTCTATAGTTTCAATAGCTATACATGTGCCAGCGAAGGGATTTTGTTTGTCTAGAAAATAATCACATAAAATATTAGCCTGCATGAAAAAAATTAATATTTTTTTAAAAATAAATAAATAAATACAAAAATGCATTTATAACAAATGATGCGGGTCAGTAAACTTATATCAAAGTCACTTTGGTGTCATGCCACAAAAAAGCATGGAGGCTATCATATTTATTAAAAGGCATGTTCAAGTCAATTGAGTAATTGAGGGGGTTTTAAATTTTATTTATTTCATTTTTATGTCTTTTTTAGAGGTGTGTATGCAAACTTATTGCAAATAAAGTTTTTTTTTATTGTTTACTTTATTATTATTATTATTTTAATTTATGTATTATGTATTTTACACCACATGACATTTTAGGTCCACTAAATCAAAACTTCTGTTAAATTTTTTTAAGAGATTTCTGACATCCGCATTTGTCACTGACCCGCTATGCATTTATCTCACTGTGTGGATTTTAGTATTGACAACATTGCATAGCATTTTCCCCGTGATAAGCCTGTGAATTCAACATCACCTCAAGCTGTGGACATCAACATAATACAGCACTTTTCCTAAGTGCTAAATCAAAGAGGTTTTCATAAATTATATTTAGCTTCTTCAGAACATGACTAGTCTCAAACTAGTGCATTCAAGTCCTCCTGGGAAGTGTGTATTTATGAGTTGAGAAGCTATATGATTTTAGGTACATTAATGTCACTTGGTCTGAACAAGATGGCGATATTCCAATTCTACAATTAAAAAACTACTTTTAATTATGTAGTTGTGTTTTTATGTTAATGCTTAAGGTTTAGTTCACCACAAAAATAAAGATTTTCTGAAAATTTACTGATCCTCAGTATTAGGCTTATACATCACTTGCACTGAATGGGTGCCGTCAGAATGAAAGTTCAAACAGCTGATAAAAACATTCCAATAATCCACAAGTAATCCACACCACTCCAGTCCATCAATTCAATTATTGTGAAGTAAAAAGCTGTGTGTTTCCAAAGAAACAAGTCCTTCATTAGGGCATTTAACCTTAAATGTTAAACTCCTATCCAAAATGTGAGTCCATAATCCATAATAACGCTTCCAGTGAAAAAGTCAATCCCTGTTGTCCTCTCACATCAAAATCCACCAATATGTTTGTTTAGAACTGTTTCGGACTGTTTTCACTTGTAAATGGGGCTTGATCTGTGCCTATTTCTCTCCTGATTCAGACTAGATTACGTTTTCACTGGAGAAAGCAATATTATAGAGAACTCATATTTTAGCTGTAGAGGATCCATTGGTGAGCAAGTGTTGTAAAGCAAAAATTTCTCCAAATTTGTTCTGATGAAGAAAAAAACTCATCTACATTTTGGATTCTGAGTTAAATTTTTCAGCAACTGTTTCATTTTTGGGTGAGCAACTCGTTGAAGGGATTTTCCACTGGTAATTACAACTTGGTGGTTGCGTTGAAGTGCATTCAACTTGTAAATACGACCTTTCTTACATGACTTGAACACACTATGCAGCATGCAATCTAATTAAGTCAGCCTTCAGCACTGGTTTCCTCATGGGAAAGCCTTGTTTTCCTATCCACGTGAGAGATGACTGTCTTTGATGGTTTAATTTATGACTTGGTAAGTTTCGTTCTTTTGAAGGATCAATAGATCAAGTGTGGGTGGCTTCCTGGGGCAGTGAGTTGACGACGGTGTCTGGCGCGTGTCTATAATTCATAGTCCTAGCGTTTGGGTTGCTGGGCTGCTCAGATGATTGTGTACAATAGCAGACAGCCCTCGACCCACCTCTTTCAAAACCCCTCGGTGTCCACCCCTGGCCCCCGGCGACCCCCCAGGGAAATCACAACTACTTCAAAGCAGCCTGAAGGAAAGGAGAATAAATATTTTGTATTGTATAATTTTTCATTCCTTTTCATCACAACAACCCAGCTCTCCGAGACCCCAGAAGAGCGGAGATTACTGACCTTCAACTCCAACTTTCCTCCTCTCGTTGTTGAGAAACAGACCGCCCATATTATAATAACATGATCCTACTTCTCTTTTCACAGTTGGTATCTGTAATGTAGTGAGTGAGTCCAGACTCTTTTCTAACAGGCATGTATTTTCTTGTTTTACAGGTCATTAAAGTTTCACAAGTGACTACTCGGCTTGTTTTCATTCGAGACACGTATCAAAATTGTTTGTCAGAGTGCATGAGTGAGCTTCATGCGGTTTCACTGAGGACTGAGGAGACAATATACTGCGTTTAGTGGAAGGGGCAAGGAGATGTCATGAGAGAAGAACATTACTCAGCCACATAAGAGATAGGAACCGTCAAAGCAACGTGTCCTGCAAGAAGGATTGAGGATGCACAACACCGATCTGATAGGACCTGTGGGAGCAGTCAAGGTCCTTGTCACTCTGCTTATGAGACAGATTAACCATGAGTGACTTCATACAGCTTGCCAAAATGGATCTTACATCTAACGTGATTATGCAACCAGTTATTACTGAAAGTTATGTCGTTATTATGGTTGTGTCGCTTGGACTTAATTGCAGTCGTGTCCCTTTCTCATTACTTGTTTTGAATTAAACGGAATTGTTTACTATCCTGAGACTGTTTGGAATGAAATAACAGGGAGTTATAATATCATTCCTGTATCCTGTTCATTATTTCTTCATAAAGTGCTTTGTTAAAAACCATTTATACTGACATAGCACGTCACATGGAAGATAGCATAGGCCTACATGATCTGACTCCCGAGGTTTTAAGACTGGGCCTTCTAAAGTTTAAGTGGCATCTATTTGTAATGCAAAATGCATTCAGATAAAAACTTGTTTATTTCCGCATTAAATAGAATCCTTGGAAGTAGCACTGAAACATTTCCAAATGTTCCAATGTTAAATTAGTTTTCTCTTTCCAAGCTTAATGTGGATAGGAAACTGTAAGTAAGTGTAGGTTGATTTTCCTTAAAAGTATAAATACTGCTCTTATCAAACAGTGCTGTTTAAGCATCCTGTAATATAAATATGAAATATAAATGTTTTTCCAAACAGTGGAAGTTGGGGTGAATGTTTAATTAAATAGATTTTGCAATTTAAATTGTCTAAGTATGGGGTTTTATCACAAGTATTAATGCATTAGTTTAAAACATGCTTTAAAAAACAAACAAACAGGAATTATTGTTTTATTCAGCAAGGATCTATTAATGTGATCAAATATGTCAGTAAAGACATTCATTATGTTACAAAAGGTTTCGATTTATTGGGTTATTTAAAAGTTCTTAAAAACCTACTATTCATCAAAGAATCCTAAAAACAAGTATCACGATTTCCACAAAAATATTAGGCAGCACAACTATTTTCAACATTGATAATAATAAGAAATGTTTCTTAGGTAAATCTTAAGGAAATCATCATATTTGAATGATTTCTGAAAGATCACGTGACTCTAAAGACTGGAGTAATGATGCTGAAAATTCAGCTTTGCATCACAGGAATAAAAATAAAAATGAAAATTGTAATAATATTACACCTGTTACGTCCTGTGACGTAGCCTTGCCGTTGTATTGTGCTGGTGAATGTGTTCACGTTTTCTTTTATCTCTCTCTTTCATGCAGCACTCCAAATCATCCGCAGCTGATCTTAATTAGCAGGAGCGTGGCTTTTCTGCTGGCAGCCTTTATAAAGCAGCAAAGAGACTGTGATCGACAGGAATCCCTCTCCAGCTATCCCAGACAGAGTTGTGTGAACTGTTGTTGAAAAGAGAACTTATATTATGTGGTGAAACCTGTTGTCTGAGTACAACCATTTAGACTGTGTGAGTTTAAATGTTTAAACCGTGTAGGGAGACGGGCGCCAATTTATTTGGATTATCCATCCCTTAACTTTTCTCCTGTTTATGTCTTGTTAGTTTTTATTTTTATTTTCTTTTGTTAGGTAATTTATCTGGGTTTAAACTTTAGAAAGCCCTTGTTTTCTTTGTTATTTTGGCCTGGCCCTCTCCTGACGATTTGGTTATTTAAACTTGTTTTGTTTGTTTGTTGATCATTTGTTTGCTTTATAAATATTTGGATACTTTTTATTTAAATAAAAGAAACGTGTTCTCTGTGACCGGTGGTGTCTTGGTGAGAGTTCGTTTGAAAACACAATCTTGTTGTAAAGTAAAAAAAACAAGGGATTATTATGTAATGTGAATATTTGGCATAAACTGCAAATTTTTCAAAATATCCAAGAATCAAGACCAGTAGCCAAAGGCAAAACATTTATTGTCATAAGAAACATTTCATTACATTTTTCATTATTTTGGGATCCGAGTCCAGTCTTTCTGTTTTTCTGCTCAAATGGATGTTAATCAGGACTACCTGTTCTTAGATGTTATGCAGAGACTCTCTTGATTTTTATGGAGTGAGATGGGGACAGGAAGCCTAACAAGACCTTCTCTGCAATGCTCAAATAGAATCTAGGAAAGGCTCTTCTTCCTTCCTGCATGTCTTGAGTGGGGTGTCCTTGGTCTTTTTTGTGGCCAGTCGTCAAGGGAGTTGTGTCTTTTGATGGTGGAAGAGACCCCACACAATCTGATGCTGTCATCTGTAATTGGTTGCCCACCCAGAGGACCCTCCTAGCTGTTTTCTTCTTTATCTCTTCACTCTTATCAGTCCTTTTTTTTTCCTGGAGTGTCAGCAGGGCACTAGATGTGTGTTCATACAATTGGAGGGCACTGCGGCAGTGATCAACCTTGGTCTTTGTATTGCCAGGAACATTATTTTCTACTGAAATGTCTGAAGTAACCTTTGCACCTGAATAAGCTGTTAAATCAAGTGAGCTCTAGAAAAAAATATAAGACAACAGTTGATCAAACAGTGTGACCAAATCAAAGATAAGCTTATTTGTTTGGGATGGAGAAAGTGCAGATCTGGGAGGTGTCAGTGAGGCAGTATGTACTTCATAAATTGACTGAACTGCTGAGAAATTCAACTTTATTTTTATGAAGTTTGTTCCTTTAGCCATCGTTTTAATAGCATGTAAGGTCAAAGTCCTCAATGTGAACTGTCCCTCTGTTACAGTAAAAGCAAGCACAGGGCTGATTCGCTTTGATGGATTACAGTCATTTTAATAATAGAGCTAAATTTAGAGGTGGATAACATCAACGTGAGTCCCACATGTACAGTCTATTGTGGTCTCAACAAATATATAACACGATTATCTGTCCCTCATGTCACTTTCTATTCTAGCCGTTATTTGGCTCACTGATGTTTAGAAACTTCAGACATTAAAGGTGATGTATATTTTTTGCACCACTAGCAACTGTTTCCAAACATATAAGGGGCTGTCAAATTAGTAAAATTTCATGGGCAAAATCATTCTTGCAGTGTATACTGAACAAAATTATAAACGCAACACTTCTGTTTTTGCCCCCATTTTTCATGAGCTGAACTCAAAGATCTAAGACTTTTTCTATGTACACAAAACGCCTATTTCTCTCAAATATTGTTCACAAATATTGTGCACTTCTCCTTTGCTGAGATAATCAATCCACCTCACAGGTGTAAGTATATCAAGATGCTGATAAGACAGCATGATTATTGCACAGGGGTGCCTTAGGCTGGCCACAATAAAAGGCCACTCTAAAATGTAAAATGTTTTACTGTATTGGGGGGTCCGGGGATCCGAAAACCAGTCAGTATCTGGTGTGACCACCATTTGCCTCATGCAGTGCAACACATCTCCTTCACATAGAGTTGATCAGGTTGTTGATTGTGGCCTGTGGGATGTTGGTCTATTCCTCTTCAATGGCTGTGTGAAGTTGCTGGATATTGGCAGGAACTGGAACACGCTGTTGTATACGCCGATCCAGTGCATCCCAAACATGCTCAATGGGTGACATGTCCGATGAGTTTGCTGGCCATGCAGGAACTGGGATGTTTTCAGTTTCCAGGAATTGTGTACAGATCCTTGCAACATGGGGCTGTGCATTATCATGATGCAACATGAGGTACAACACAACAAGGGGCCTCAGGATCTCATCACTGTATCTCTGTGCATTCAAAATGCCATCAATAAAATGCACCTGTGTTATTTGTCTATAACATACACCTGTCCATACCATAACCACACCGCCACCATGGGCCACTTGATCCACAACGCTGACATCAGCAAACCGCTCACCTCCCGCGCCGGCATACATGCTGTCTGCCATCTGCCCTGTACAGTGAAAACCAGGATTCATCCATGAAGAGAACACCTCTCCAAAGTGCCAGATGCCATCAAATGTGAGCATTTGCCCACTCAAGTTGGTTACGATGACGAACTGCAGTCAGGTCGAGACCCGATGAGGATGACGAGCATGCAGATGAGCTTCCTTGAGATGGTTTCTGACAGTTTGTGCAGAAATTCTTCGGTTATGCAAACCGATTGATGCAGCAGCTGTCTGGGTGGCTGGTCTTGGAGATGAAGATGCTGGATGGGGAGGTCCTGGGCTGGTGTGGTTACACGTGGTCTTCGGTTGTGAGGCCGGTTGATTTTGTCATGCCAAATTCTCTGAAACGCCTTTAGAGACGGCTTATGGTAGAGAAAGGAACATTCAATTCATGGGCAACAGCTCTGCTGGACATTCCTGCAGTCAGCATGCCAATCGCATGCTCCCTCAAAACCTGCGACATCTGTGGCATTGTGCTGTGTGATATATATGCACATTTTAGAGTGGCCTTTTATTCTGGCCACCCTAAGGCACACCTGTGCAATAATCATGCTGTCTAATCAGCATCTTGATATACTTACACCTGTGAGGTGGATGGATTATCTCGGCAAAGGAGAAATGCTCACTAACACAGATTATGACAGATTTGTGAACAATATTTGATAGAAATAGGCCTTCTGTGTACAAAGAAAAAGTCTTTGAGTTCAGCTCATGAAAAATGGGGGCAAAAACAAAAGTGTTGTGTTTACAGATTTTGTGTATGAAGAACTGTTCACAGACACAGAAGTCACTTTCAAACCAAGCAGCTCTATATTGGTCAATTCAACAAATCCACCTGAGCAACTTTAACCTGTTGCACAATTTCTGATTGCGACTGAAATGACTGTCCTTCATCAGTGAAAATTTGCAAACATTTTTATGCAATCAGAGAAACATATGGAAGCTTGCCTCCGCCACAGGATATTTTTTTTTTTTAAAGGTAGTTGTGGCTGAGTTATTGCTTTCATAATGGCTGCCCCGTGTGGAGACCAGTGCCATAAATATATATATACTTTTATTAATCTAATGACAAGACTGCACTCTTTACCTCTTATTTTTTCAAAAGCATGATTAATTTTTTTGGTTTATAAAACTTTTTAAATAAGGGACACATTGCTTCTGTGTGCCTTTTAATCCTTTTCTAAATGAATAACGCCCCCTATTACATTATGACATTGTGTCATACATTTAGTATGATTGACAACAATTATTTCATCAACTAGATCTGTTATCCCTGTAAAATGAGACAATATGATAAGCACATTGGCCCAGACAAGAAAAAGAGCAGGCCAGAATGAAATGACGTAGAGTGACGAGAGCAGAAGATGAGCAGAAATCAGGAAATCACCAGGGAAACAGAGGTGACAGGGACTGTGAGAGAGGGAAAGGCTGTTTCTGCCTTGTTGCTCCAGAGATTCATTGCTCTCCTCATCAATCATGGAGGGCTTATGAAATTGTTCCTGCCCAGAGAGAGCCTCATGGCTCTCATGTGCAGAGTTGGCATAAATCCTGCTGGCAGGGAATAGAAGTGGATTATATTGTGCAAATTAATTGTTGCTTGAATTTGCCACTTTTTCTTTTTGCCCGTGGAGGGCTTGGAACATGAGCAGTATTGTCTTATTCTCAAAGCAGTTTTGTTGTTGTTGTTTTTTTGGGCAGGCACAGATTCTTACTTTCTCAAAGGGATCACGTCAAGAATTTCAATTTCAAAGGGAGAAGGTTGAGGATCAGCCTCGGAGAGCAATTTCCAGATGTAAGTGTTCCAAACAGCAGGTCAAAATAGACAAATCTTCATTATTTCAACCATAAGCCCATTCTGAATTCCCAGCAGGACATATAAATCCACACCTTCAGTGAAGAACAAACAAAGAGCACCGCTTTCGCTGCCTGCAGATCACTCATTAATGTGTGCAGTTTATTTTTAGACCACTTCCCCTTTGTTTGATCAGGTCAGAGCTGTAGACAAGCATGGGAACGTCTCTTATTAGTGTTTGTACTCTTACCGTCAAGGTCAATGGTACTCCTGTGTCTTGGCCACTTTTGGGAAGGCCTTGCCAAAACTAATGAGAGCACCACCGGTCACAGAGAACAGCAACTACTTGGTTTAGACAATTATTGTCCATTGCCTGACCAAAAGGTGAATTTTTTATTTTAGTTTATTTTTGCACTTATTTGCTTGCATTTAGTTGTAGTTGTGGCTAGATGTGAAATGTATTTAATTATTAATTGGAAATAATGATACATTATTTTTATTTTAATCTATTTTTTATGTTTATTGCTTGGGATAAAAAAACTGTATTTGTAACATGAATGTGCAAGGCTTCATTTGCTTCCAGTTATTTTTAGCTATGCAAAACAGCTTGTTTGCTGCTTGATATTTTCAAACTGGTAGGCTATGTTTAAACTTTAATTGTAAACACTAATGTAAAGTCTTGCACATTCACAGAAAATTACTTCTGCGTTGCAAAAGATGGAAAAAGGTATTATAAAATAAAACATCTAATATATGATTTAGTTTGACCTTTTGAGTCTGACAATCGACATTTATAAAGGTAAAGCAAATGTTAAATAAACAATTTGTTAAAAAATGTTAAAAATAAATAAAAATTAAATAAATAATCCAACGACTGCATATGCTTACCATATGTTACGTTTTCCTTTGAAGGCAGATCTATGCTTCAATGGTAAATCCAAAAAAAAGGAACAGAGAAAAAAATGCATTTATTCCCCCTTTCAACGTGTGGAGAAATTTTAATGTGTTAAATGCAACTAATACTCAGGAGCAGTGCAATACTGCCCTCTAGAGGACCTTGCACAGAAATTCATTTTGCAGTATTGGGCAGATGATCATGTCATTGTCAAATCTTTAATTACATTTCTAAATTCAGTATGCGGGTGAGCATCTTCTTAAGGGGAAAAAAAAAGCTTACACGGTCTAAAGAAAATTGGTCAACGTGTCGTCTTGGACTGCTCATTTGAACTTAAATACATAGTGAAGATGCTCGGGGATTAAGGGAAATCATAGAGTAGCCTATGAACATGGTAAATTCCGGTCCAATTTCGGGCAAACAGCGGCGATGCGTGCCAGCCGCACATCAAACCCAGATTGATAGTGGATGAATCTTTCGAGTTTGTTTTTAGTGAATCGGTTCACAAAACCGATCTGACTCAGTTGTTCTATACGGTTCTCGAGTCAAAACCACAGACTCAACTGCTTTATACACCCGACTCGTCTGTTTGTCAGTTTCGTGTGAGCTGGTAGGAGAGACGCTGAGATTTGCCTGACATGAAAATTTTTATTAATTGATTTAATAACCTAACAGATGTAATAAAACGTAGGACTACTAATAAATGTGATTTTATAACACTTATCAACGCAATAAAACAGAGAAATGTAAAATGAATTGTCAGAACTTTTAATTAGTTTTTATATCGTTTAGTGTACGCTCTAAATGCATTATATCTTTGTAATATTATTTATAGATTATATTTTGTTTCTAAATTACTTTGAGTTTGTTTATGAGCTGAACAGGGACTTTGACGGGAAACCTAAACAGCTAAATGTGCTGCTCGTGACGGAGAAATAACGTCATGTAGGAAAAGAACCACTGTTCTGTTTTTGAACCGAGCTGTTCGAAAGAACCGGTTCGCGAAAATGACTCGGACTACACACTTGTTGCATGTGTGAAACAGTTGCAGCAAACTCCTCCCATGGACCGCCCACAGCGGAGCATCATGATTTCTTCTTGTCTCAGCCGATGAATAGCTACTTGACAAACAGCGCTTGAGGGTTGAAGTTTTGTTTTTAAGAGTAGCCTATGGGTTGTTACGGGAGCGTTTGTCGAAGTTGCACGGAGATTTTCAGTGTGTGAGAACGGACACGGAAATTACAATGTGCTCAAACTAACTCTCAGTTAGGACTGAGAAGAACAAGCTGGTAAGTGAAACATTTACTCAGAAGCCGCTCGACTTGTAGACACTGGAGGTCCCTGAAGATAGGCTACTCCAGTCTGTAGAGAGGAGAAATTAAACGTGTAGAACTTAATGACTTCTGAATTACTCATTTCTAACTTTGTAACTAATGGATATAACGTTATAATGCTGTTCTTAATGAATGTTATTATTGTACAAAGCTATTTTTTATAGTTGCAGAACCCAGCTGTAGATGATTCCACGACATAACTGGAATGATTCATTGGCTGTGCTTAAAAATAAAACAGTGAGCTACCTAACTAGACAACGTTTTTAGGCATTAATTTAGAGGTACCTTCGGGGAAATCATTTTTGCATTTTATAAGTAACTTACTGGGTAGTTCACCAAAAATTCACATCATTTACTCACCTTTGTGCTGTTCTGTGAAACAAGAAAAAAAAACATTTTGGAAAATGTCTAATTGTTCATTATCCATACAATGAAGGTCAACGGGGACCAGTTTTATTTTGGACGCCAAATACTTTGTGTATGTGCAAAAATATCTTCTTCAAAATATCAATGTCATAAAAAGTCATACAGGTCTGGAATGATACGTTGGTGAGTTAATATGATAGAATTTTCACTTTTGGGTGACTTGTTATTTTAAATTAATTGGAAAGAACTGATTGTACTGAAGCATAAAAATACCATAATAAGTTCGCCAATATTTAGGAAACATGCTGAGGTCACATACTTGTTTCTAAGAAAAACAATCACAGCTAGTTATTCTTTGAAATGTGAATTTCGTGTCAGAATGTCTGTTTTTGTTTTGGTCTGTGTGATTCTGGCCACTGCCCATTTACCCAAAATTATTTTGACACCCTTGGTTGCCAATTCACTGAAAACACAATGTAGTGCAGCCATGGATGCCAGCAAACGGACTGATTCAGAGATCTATGATTCTACCCAACCTAAAAATTCTCGGCAGCCATATAAAAAGCTCTTTGACCAGAGGCGTATTAAAACAACTTCCTTCAATTTCAGTGTAGGGCTCATCAACTTCTCTTGTCAGTTGTGCTCATTCTTGTTGCGTGTCCTTAATCTGGCAACCCGCGTGAGCTTTCAGTCTGCCATTTGAGTCTGGACTTAACTGTTCTCATAGAATTAGAATGATTATTTCAACTTTGTTTATCGTAATTTGTGTAAATGGGTCTTTTAGAACGAGACTTTAGAACGATAATTACATCAGCATACACATGCAGATCTTTAAAGCTGGTGCATTTATAGTTATAGTTCTTGTTCTCAGTGTAAAAGGCCCTTTCAAAAGTTGACGTTGACTTTGAGAGTCCACTTAATTGTACATAAGCCAGGTCAGCAGTTGAACATGGATGATAAATGAGGCTGTTTACTCTCCTCGGGTCATGCTTTGAGATGCTGCAGCCTTAATTGCATTACCTAGCTGGACTGAGTACTTGCTTATGTCTGTTATTAGAAGTTCACCAGTCAACCATCTCACCAGAAACCCAAGCCCTAATTCACCAAAGCACTTGGTGAATAAATGAATATACCAGAACTGAAAGAATGAGATTATATTTAAGGAGCCGGGCAGAAATGTGATGTCTTAGTTAGTGTGATTTATGACCAGTAAGCTCAATCCATGCAAAATATGCATAGAGTGAATCAACTCCAGTGGGAGTCTGGCTTGTTTTTGGCCTCCTAATTAACAGATGGTGAGTATGGATGCATAAAATTTTCATTCATGATTGCTCCAAATGTTAGACTGTGAATTAGCTCATTTTCTTTCAGCAAATGGAACTGATTCAGGGCGCCATCTGATATTGCCATCTTTTGGCTGGGCGGATAAAATACCAGTTTAACCCATCATAGGCTCTACAAAGGCAGCCTATAATTGGAGACATTGTTTGGCAACGTAGTTGTCATTGCTACAGTGTTTTTTGTCAGTGTGGGAACTGACTGAACCTATTATTAGGCAGATGGGATAAATTTGTAAGTTTACAGTTGGTATCAGATGTGTGTGGGATCAAGTTGTGATGCCGTCAAGAGTGCAGCTTGTGAACGAGACAGCTTGAGTCAGAATTCTGGGAAGCATTTGTGCAAAGGAAACTAAGATGAGTGCTGTTTGAATGTGTCAGCATCTGATACACGCATCTGGTTAACTGCATCCTAACTGCCTTTTTGCGATTATCAGATACTTTTGTGAGTGTAGCGCAGCCATAAGTTCACCAGGAAGTCTCATGTCAGGCTGCACATGAAAGGAAGTATACTTGTTTGTATCATAGATGTTCTGTGTGGCTTTCATTATGACACAGCCATCGATATAAATGAGTCAACTCAGCTGAACCATGTAAACAACTGCCTTTTGCGGTTGTTTTATGCAATCTTTGCGTCACCCTTTCGGTGTACCTTGTGGGAGGTTTTGCCTGTGACGTGACTTTTCATCTCTGACATTCGTTCTAGCACGTGCCTGTCCTCATTACATCTAAGCCATGGGGTCATTCCGAAAGCCCAGACCCCGTTTCATGAGCTCGCCTGTGCTGTCCGACCTCGCCCGGTTTCATGCCAGCTCGCCAACACTGCAGCTGTCCAACGCCAGTGTTTGGAACAGGTGGGTGGTTCCCTTTCCTAAAGATGAGAGAGAGAGAAAAGGCATTGTTTCATTAATTGCCATGAGATTTTAGGGGTTTCTAAAGACATAGCAGAGATTTTTTTAAAGGGAAAGTTTGTTCAAAGATGACTAATCTCTCATTATTTAATTATTAAAAAATAAATAAATAAATGAAATTATTCTAAGTCAGTTTTGTTTATACATACAGTACTGTGCAAAAATCTCACTGTAATAATCCAGTGAGATTTTTGTTTGCACAAGGAGTCTGACAACAGTACTTTGCACAGTACCATATATCATGATGTAATAATTATTTAATAATATAAATATTAATGCTTTTGGGGAGTTTTTGCAACCTGAACTAAGCTTATCTTGTTGTAAAAAAAGTTCATGTGAGTTTGAAAACCTACTATTTTCAAGATAAAAATATATTTGACTTGTCATGTGGTGTAACCATCAAGTAAAACGTAATACCATATTTTCCTTACACCTTGAATACATGTGTACACATCATTATTTTCCAAAAATGTTTTTAAAATATAATTTGTCAAGGTGAATTATTTTTAATGAATAGCATGAATAATTATTTTATAAATATGATTATTTTTGGACACCACGCACCACGTGAAATTTTACAACCTGAATTAAACTTAAATTGTCTTAAATACACATTTGGCAATTTATTAGAAATGTACTCTGTTTCAATGTTGGTTTCAAATATACCATTTTCAAGAACAATTTATATCAACTGACTGTCCAGTAAACATCAAGTAATACATCTTAATCATTATTTTCAAAATGTTTCAAGGAAAAATTTATTTTTAAACAAATATCATGCATTATTAATTCATAAATAATATTACACTTTTGGGTAGTCACACCATATGACATTTTACAACATGAACTAAATTTATCTTATCATTAAAAAAGTTAAATTAAATATACATATATATAAATTTGGTTTCAATTTTATTCTTTAATGAGAACTTAATTTTTTTTTTTTTTTTTTTCATTATGATATAAGAAAAGTAGTTGGTATTTTTTTGACTAAATGCCTCCGGAAAAAAACCCCCATCAAAATGAGTTTTAATTCAGAAATTAAAAACATTCTAAAGTGTCGAGGTGACTGTAGGAGTCATTGTAAAAATGCATGAAATGTATTTTTGTATTGTTTTTTGTTTATTTGAATGTTTGTTTGTTTTTGAGTACATTCAGAGTCAAGAGTGATGTTAGCCGTCACTGTATAGTACCTCTGACTCAGAAGTGGAACCTTGCTTTTTTATAAATGATTTCACACTTTGCTTGTTGCCATATTTAGTCTTCAGGGAAAACCCCTTTGAGACACATTTTCAAGCATTAGAGAATAAAGCAGACAGCAACTTTTGCCTTTACAACTTCCTTATGGAAATGGGACCTCTGCTACCCGTCTCTCAGGAAGTGTAGAGCAGGATGTTAGTCTAAAGTGGTCGGTTGGTCGACAGGCAATGAAAGTTTGCTGGCAAGTGGACAAAAATGCTGACTATAGACATTAAAACAGAGAATTTCCCTGATGCAGGTGATATTGCTGGATTCTGACATGTTTTTGCACAGTCTTTATGCATATAAAGGGATGTTTTGCATAGAATTTTCTTAGCTTGCAAATCAGCTGTCAGGCCACTTGAATGAGGACTAGTTTCCTGATTTCTCCACAAACTGAGTCTTTTCTGTTTTGCAGTGTTCAAACGGCTGTAATTAAAGTCTTCCAAGGTGGTGGGCTACAAGCCAGTGAGCTGTATACCCTGAATGAAAGCATAAGGTAAGAAAGTAATAAAGAGATCCACAGCCATGTACTAGATTCACTTCCTATACACTGATCTCAATTCAAGATTAGAGATTTTTGACTCGGGCCAGTAGGCAGTGACCCACAATACACCAACAACCACATAGTAACACATCGCAATCAAATGTCAACAACTCACAACACCCTAGCTTTGTGGTGGTGAGTTCTGTACAAGATTTTACTTTTTTAATGAAAAAGTAAATGTTTATGAGGGTATGTATGACTAACTGGGCTTTTAACTGTTTTATCAGGTGGCTTTTGAGGACTGAACTGGGATCATTTATCACTGAGTACTTTCAGGTAAAATATATTTTCTGAATAATCGTTTTTACAGTCATTTTAGAGTTTTATGGTTTATGGCAAATTGTTACTAAGCATTTTTTTTCACACTATATCATGTTAACTCTCACACTGTTCATATCTTGTGGCTATACTATTGAAAGAATAAGTATTTACAAATTTACATTTACAAATTCACTTTCATTCTAAGAAGAGGGACAAGTGGAAATTCTTTTTTGTGCTAATCAACACTAAGCCACACATGCTGTCAAATGAGCTTAACTTGTTATTGACCTGGAATATTCCTTTAAGTACTTGCATCACTTATTTAATACAGGATCAGCTCTTGAATAAGGGTCTGATGGATATTTTGGAGAAGATTCAGCTTCATAACGGTGAGTGCTAAACCCATTTTATAGGTCTTATTGGTGCTTTCATGGCCTGCGTGAGCTCTAACAGATGTAATTCAATCGCTCCTTGCATTCTTGTGTCATTTCTCATGCCCAGATGAAAGCCGTCTTCAAGCGCTGTCTGAGATGTGGGTGAGGTTTTTCACAGACATCCTGCCAACTCTTCAAGCTATTTTCTACCCCGTGCAGGTATTAAAATGATCTCACCTACCATTCAAAGTAGTGGGTTGGCGTCGAGTTACCTACACTATGGTGATTGGTGTTTTTTTGGCTGTTTAGGGTCAGGAGTTGACTGTGAGGCAGATGGCTCTGCTAGGCTTCAGGAACATGGTTCTGTTGAAGCTTCCTGTGGAGAACATGTTTCAGGGCTCCTCATATCCTCCGCCAATCACACAGATGCTGCTGATCCTGCAGGTGCGCTCCCACGAGGTCATTTGTGCTCTAATAATGTCTGATTTTATGATGCATCATGAACATTTCCACCACATCTGTAGTTTTGTGATGGAAATGACATTTTATACATTTGCCATCCTGATAGTGGTATAACTAGCTTTTTATTTGACAAAAGTGCTCGAATTAATTTGGTGGTTTGAACAGAAAAAATATTTTATAATTATAAATATAGATTTATTATATAATTATATATAATTTATTATTTATTATGTGTGTATAATATCATTTTCATCAAAAATATGATAAAAAGTGAACACATTCAGCAGGCAAAAGCTTTTTTTGTGTTATAAATAAATATTTTTCATACTATAAATATTAAATATAAATATTGTTTGTGTTTATTATATCTCTGTTCACATCCTGATAATTCTAAAAATTGAATAATATTTTTAGATTGAAAATCTGGTCAGGATAAGTTATGAAAATTGTATATCGGAAAGTTTATATACAAAAAGGTATATAGGCCTGACCTTCATATCTGTGTTGTCTTGTTAACCTAAAGTACAATTAAATAATACAATAATAACACATTTTTAAAAAATCAAAAATGAAAAATCCTACTTATAAATAATTTGCAAATAATTGATATAAAATAAAATAAAATAAATTGTAGTTGAAGTACTAAACTAACTAAAACTAAAATAAAAATAAATAAAGCTATATGAAATATGATAAGCATGTAACAAAAAAAATCAAAGCTAAATAAAAGCTAAATTTAAATTAAATAAATCGATAAAATACAATAATAGAGTATAAATTAGACTAAAATAACACAAGAAAAAAAGTTGAAATCGATTTTAATAAAAATCAACTATTGAGACATAAATGTAACACATACATATGCAATATGTTGTTAATGCACAGGTGAGAATATGAAGCAGAGATATAAAGATAAAGGAGCGTTAGGAGAGCATTCCCTGAGTGCTGGTGTGGGAACATATCGGATCTGCTTTGTGCTTCTCTAATCTCAGATGAGATTTGAAGAGCCTCCGTGAAATCAGGCACCTTGACCCAGCGTTCATTTATCAAACATGGCTTCTCCATACAAAAGAAGTTTGTCAGCTTTGTTCCAGAACAAGGCTGAGTACCACAGGGATACAGTGTCTTGCTTAAGGGCTTAATGGTGATGAAGCACACTGATGCGTCATCCGTTCCTCATTTACTCCCACTTGTCATCTGTCTTGGGATTGAACCCAGATATTTAACTATTCATCTACCAGCAGTGAATGCCACCTCTTTGCTTTGAATCCTTCTTTTTATTTTTCCTTTTGTGTTTTGTTTTTTTTGGAGCAGGGCATTCATGAGCCTAATGGTCCTACGCAGGAGTATTTCCTACTCGAGAGGCTAGTGGAAATGGTTATATCTCCCTACCTGAGTAACTACCTCAACATGAACTCTAATGATTCCTCTTCAGGTGGTCAATCATTTTATGCTTTTCCTTGTTTTTGGTTTGTGGGTCAATGACATGATGATCTTTGTTTGTCTGGGTCAATTAAAATATAAAAAATTAACAAGTCAATTCATACATACAATAACTCTGTGATTTAAAATGTTTTCAATTCCTGAATTCAAATTCATTTTGATATTTATCTGTCAGGTTAGTATAACTTCCCAAATATTGTAAAGAAAAGAAATATTATAAAGAAAGAAAGCCTCATTAAAAGAATGATTTATTTAGTATCTTTACTTAACTTTTTAATATTACTTAATAGAAAAAATATTATATAATATATATATAATATTTTTTTTTACAAAACAGCTTTTCTATAACTAATGATATTTATTAGTAATTTTGTCCACCAAATTAAAACCATATGGTGTAACCAACCTGACAAAAAAGTGTTAAGAGCAATAATATCAGATAATTTGACCTTTTTTATAACAAGACAAAGTTAGTTAATGTAGCTGTCATGTGGTGCAACCCCCCCCCCCCAATTAAATATATTTATTAATGAATAATTTATAATATTTAAAAAAATTATTTGCAACTTGAAAATAGATTAATATTATTAATTATTCATAATAAAATAAAAGTTTGTCCACCAAATTAGTCATATGGTCTAACTAACATGTAGAAAATGTTTTAAAGTCTTAACATCAAGAAGTCATTTAAAATATCAGATGATTTGACAATTTTATGGCAAAAGTGTCATGTGGGGCAACTCCCCTTAAACTTTATAATTCATAATATTTGAAAATATATTACTTATAATAAAAAAGTAATATGATTAAAAAAATGTTTCAAATAAATTATGAAAAATATGTTTTATTGATGATTACACCACATTACATTTTTAGAGTCAATAAATATGAAAAAAGTCTTTCTTGAAAACCCATGTGAAACAACAGATATTCATATGTCAGTGACCCTTGTCTAACTTCTGCATGTTGTAGTCAGCATTAAATCTAACCAGCATCACAATCGCTTCCTCCGCAGAGGATCGTCTGGAAGGCTTGAGATTGGTCAACACGCCACACCTCAGTCAACCTGAGATCATGGTGACACATTTTGCCCACGAGTCTTTCCTGGCACCTCTAATCGAACATGAGGGTGAAGCCTATTTGGAAAGGACTGGTGGTGTGCGACGCCACACAGTCGCCAATGTGCATTCAGAAATCCAGCTACTGTCCATGAAAAACAGGATGTGTTCAGAAAAAGTGGAGGTCAGTAGCGCAGCCAGGATGACCAAGACAGAGAGCAAAAGGACACCGAAGACTTTCTGCAGTGAACCAGTCTTTTTTGACTCACGGCCAGGTGATGTGGAAATCCTTCGAGGGCAAAGCACTGCAGAGATGAAGTATGGCCTAACTAGTTAAAAAAAAGCCTCTCTCTCACGCTCTCAAAGCGCCCACTGAGTTCTTGTAAAGTTACGATAACTGAGACAAGCTAGAACGTGTCCGCTTAATACAATATGGACTCTGCTGCTGTGGAAATGTGAGCTGTTTTGTGTGCTAAATACTGTTTGGCCTGTCAGTTTAGCCTGTTTTTATGAGCTTGGAGTGTGGTTGAAGAAGTTTTACTTCAGCCCATTCTTGTAAAGCAGGCAAAAGAGTCACACTTCTTTCTTTCATGGAAGTGGTAAAGCGGTGTGAAAATAATGCAGGTGAGATAACGGTTTACAGAGGTACAGCAGAAAACATTCTGAGACACATTTGATCACTACTAACTTCCACACAATTAATGTCTTTACCTTCGACTTCTTAAGCGATCTTATGGTTTCATTTCTTTGTAATTGAAACTAAACATGCTGACATGAAGAAAATAGGATTTTTAGTCTTTTTATGAATATTTAGTTTTATGGAATTGTAATATTTTAAAAATACATTTAAAATTATTAAAAAGAAAATTTATTTAATGTGTGTGTGTGTGTGTGTACCTACTTAACCATATTTTGGGGACAAATGTGTATTCAGAAGTGAGCAAAACCTTCATTTGGGGATGTCCTTGCTTGTAAAACTGGTATAAAGATAAAGTAAACTGTTTTTTTGCAATTGTAAAAATGCAGAAGGTTTTCTGTGAGGGGTAGGGTTAGGTTAAAAAGTGTATAACTATCAGTATATTAAAACAATAGACGTCTACGTAATGTTCTCATTTAGATAACTAAGTAAAAGTGTGTGTGTGTACATTTTATATATATTTTTGAAGTAATGAAGAAAGTGGTTTTGCATTGGACTGTTCATTTCTTCTGTATAACACAGGACTGTATGTTTAAGGTTTGAGTAGATGTCTTTAGAGGTTCGCATGAACATTTCTTTGTGGCCCTGGCATACAGTTTAGAGTTCCTTTAGCAGATTAGCTGTTAAGGAGCTTTAGATGCTGTTTTCCAAATCAACATCACCTCAGAAAACCTTTGTGGCAGTGTTTAAGCATGTGAGCTGACAAAGAGCTTTATTTCGAGTGTACTAGTCAAGGACTTTTGACCTTGGTGAGTCTGTAAGTGCAGACGGTTATGTGTTTATCATATTTTAAAACTTAATTTTGAATGAAGTTATAAGAATTTGGAGTGAATATGTGCTAAACTTTTGTGAAAATAATGTCACAATTGAAAACCAATCTTAACTATAAAAAAAATAGGCTGTTGAAAAACATATTTATGTAAATATTAGCTACTTTTTTTCTATTAGATCTGGCAGGAGGAGCCAGACCTATTAAGGAAGTTCCTCTTCTGGCTGCCAATGGAAGGAAGTTCAGTCTAATCTAATTTGAGGTGATAAGTTCAGTAAGGCTTTCCTATAAAGAAGAGGAAAATTGTGCAGCTGAAGGTTACATGGGAAGTAAGAAGAAAAAAATTGACTGGTCTTTTATTGCCATCTCCTGGAAGTTTTACTTGATTGCAACTCATAGTCAATAAATATTAATTTCTGTTTCTTACATTTCTGTTTTTAAGAGTAGAGTAGGAGTAAATTTTGTCCTTATTGCATTTTGTCTATTATTATTATTATTTGTTTTAATAATTAAAAATAAAACAGCCCATTAAGTTTAGTAGCGTTTTTATTCTTCATATGTCACTACAATTACTATATATATATATATATATATATATATATATATATATATATATATATATATATATATATATAAGAACCAGTAGTGACTTTCGTTATTTGTAATTATTTATTTTACATTTATTAATCGAATTTGACACTAAGATGGTTAATTTTATTTAAAGGTTTAGTATGTAAAGTCAACTTTATTTTAGACAATAGTGCCATTAGCTCAAGTCAGCTCTGTGCTGGTTCATTTTAGATCAATTAACGATGTAAAATTGATAAGGACAATGGGGCACTCGATCCAGCAGATGGCGCTCTTAACCAATGACGCTGTCAATCATCTCCCAAAAGCGCCGAAGTAGCCGTTCATCCCGCCGCCGCACAGAGCAACAAACCCAAGCTGGCGAGAGCAACCATCGATTCCAATATAACATCCCACATCACCTCTGTGCTTTAATATCGTGTCGCGTTTGAAGACATTTCGAGCGGATACCGCAGGAGTGTCGCGGGAGGAGCAGCAGGGCTGCCGTTATTCACTGAACCCCCGGTAAAGTCAGACACGCTGATGGCGGCGACAGTGGAGGACCTCTACCGTAACTACGGCATCCTCGCCGACGCGAAAGAGGATCTAAGCAAAGTAAACAAAGCCTCGTATCTCTGTGTTGTCCGCCTAGAGGAAAAGTGCTCGTTGGATATTCATTTTCGGTGGGGTTTTATTCATCGAAAGCCTGTAGTGTATCTACGCGGCCTCCTCTAACGCACGAGCACATTAGCGCTAATAGCTGACCAGAGATGTGTGGGGGTTTGAGTAAATAAGTAAACGGCACCAAATGCATGCTTTAAGGGCAACTGTTTAAACAGAAAGGGATTATTCTGTCTGTATCTGCTGAAATACGTTAGGTAAATTTGAGGTTTGTTAAAGAAATCCTCTCACGTTTAGCAAGGCTAATGTTACGCTGTGGACGTAATGCGTTTGTGAATGTGGTTTTCCGCAATCCTGCGCAGAGATACTGATGAATGATTAACAGCTTACACGAGGAAGGATGCGTGAATTTACATCATGCAAATCTGCTACCTTTTTACTTATTTTGTGTGCATTCATTCACTTATTATATGTTCAGATGTTGTGTAATATTATTAAATGAAATATGTCATGTGATATTTATATTTTATCAAGTTATATATTTAAATACTACCAGTTGATGTGTTCTAATATGTATATTATTTGATTTTACTGTCCATCTATTTATCTATCTATATACTGTCAGTCAAAAGTTTGTAATAATTATGTCTCTATGCTTACCAAGACTGCATTTATTTTATCAAAATGACAGAAAAACTAAGAGAACCGTATTCTATTTTAATATATTTTTAAAAGTAATTTATTCATATGATGGTAAACTAAATTATTATTGGTCCACAATTATTAGAAATGGGTCTTATCAAAGCTGAAAATGTTTTTTGTGAAAATATTGATAATTTTGCTGAAAATCCAGCTTTGCCATCACAGGAATAAATTGCATTTTAAAATATATTCAAGTGGAAAAGTTAATTAAAGAGTTAATTTGTGACAATATTTCACAGTGTTTCTCTTTTTATTTTATTTTTGTTCAAGTGCATGCACCCTTGATGGGCAAAAATATTACATTTTAGTTCAAAACTTTAGACTTCCTATTGTAACTTAATACTTTTTGTATGAAATATATTGAATTTGTTATTAAAAATTAACATTTTAAAGAAACATTGATAGCATTAAATGTAGTAATGTTAATTATAATAAATATTTAGGTTTATTATTATTATTGTGAAATGTCACTTATTTTGATCTATTTTTAATTTAAATTGTTTTTCAGCACAAGGATGCGTATCAGGTGATTCTGGATGGCGTTAAAGGAGGTCCAAAGGAGAAGCGACTGGCTGCGCAGTTCATTCCCAAATTTTTCAGCAGTTTTCCAGAGCTGGCCGATGCAGCCATCAACGCACAGCTTGATCTGTGTGAGGATGAGGATGTATCTGTGAGTAAATCATCATCCGCATGTCAGAGAATTTGCATGTTGTGGGTGTGAAATCGGAAAAATAATCTTTACATTGTTGGTTCGTCTTTCCTGGTTTCCTGATTATAGATCAGAAGGCAGGCTATCAAAGAACTGCCCCGATTTGCATCAGGAGAGAATTTACCCAGAGTCGCAGACATCCTCACACAGCTGCTGCAGACAGGTCTCACATCTACCAAAAACCTGGTTTTTAGGCAGTGTTAACAAACTAGTGCAACTAAATAACACTGTTTTTCCAGCTGTTTGATCATAGTAGTTTCTTCTCATATCTTCTAGATGATTCTGCTGAGTTCAATCAAGTCATCACAGCTTTGATCTCTATTTTCAAAATTGATGCAAAAGGTATCCACGTTCATTATACCCTCGATGCTTTATGGGTAGAATGTGTTTTCTGTTAATTCTACATACAAAAATACAGTTTTTGTGTTGTGTCTGTCACGATTAGTTATTTGTCCTCTTTGACCCTGTCGTCTTACTTTACAGGAACTTTGGGAGGCTTGTTCAGTCAGATCCTGCAGGGAGAAGATGTTGTTCGAGAAAGAGCGATTAAGTTTCTCTCTACTAAGTTGAAAACCATGCCAGATGACACGATGACAAAAGAGGTGGAGGATTACATCTTCATAGAGACAAAAAAGGTGTCATTCATGTTTCCATTTTCCACACATACACTAGCATTCAGAAGTGTGGGGTTTAAAGAATGATATATTTTTGGAAGAAGTCTCTTGTGCTCATAACAGTAATTGTGAAATATTATTTCCAGTCAACTGTTTTCTATGTAATTTATTCCTGTGCTGCAAAGCAACTAGTCTTCAGGGTCACTTGATCATTCAGAAATCATTCTAATATGCTGATTTGCTGCTCAAGAAATTTTATTATCAATGTTGAAAACAATTGTGCGGTTTCATGTTTTTGTGAAAACCATAGTATTTTATTTTATATATATATATATATATAGAGAGAGAGAGAGAGAGAGAGAATTTTTTAAATAACAGCTTTTTTTTATAGAAATTATTTGTAATAGAAACGTCCTACTTTTAATTTTGAAATTCATAATGTGCTCTTTGTATTTACATTGGTTTTATAGTGATTTTGTCAAACTAAAAAGGTTAAATTTACTCCTATGAAAATGCCATGTGGCATAACCATCAAAAAATATTTAAGTGTTCTTGAACATATGAAATCTTAATTGTCAAAATGGCAGTTTTTGGAGAGTCGTACCATATGACATTTCACAACCTGACCTAACCTTGTCTTATCAAATTATATTTTTAAGAGATCTTGACACAGTCATAAGGATCTGTTGGGGTCCTCTGTATTATTTCTGTTTTGTTGCACCACATGATTTTTTTTTGCATTGAATTGTTCTCACACTTGAGCTGTCACTCTTTCTGATTGTCTTAGGTCCTAGAGGATGTGACGGGGGAGGAGTTTGTGCTCCTGATGCGTATCCTGTCCGGGCTGAAGAGCATGCAGACTGTGAGTGGGCGGCAGCAGCTGGTGGAGCTGGTGGTGGAGCAGGCATTTCTGGAGCAGGCGCTGAACCCCGCAGATGCAGACAGCGTCGACCGGCTCCTGCAGTGCACACGCCAGGCCTTACCACTCTTTTCTGTGAGTTCGCAATAATATTATAATATTTCTCCAGTAATATTCAGCTGTTAAATTTGTCACTTTCTGACAAACGCTTGGATGTCTGAATGAATTGTTTACAAAATAAAAAATAAGTGCCAAAAAAAAAAATTGATTTAATTACAGAATTGTATTTATATGAACAACATTTCACAAAACAATTTTTTTGTGTGATTGTTTTTTGTTTTTATTATTAATATTATTATTACAGTTTCTTAGAATATTTCGCCAGTACTAGTCCAAATAATGCAAAGGGTAATTATACCAATTTTTCATCTCTCCTCCAGAAAAATGTGCATTCCACTCGCTTTGTGACATACTTCTGTGAATTTGTTCTGCCCAACCTCAGTCTGCTCACCAGCCCTGTAGCAGAATTGGACATCCAGCTGGAGGTGTGTATCACATGCTGGGAATCATGGAATCATTTCTGCATATTAAGCTTGTATATATTTTTTTTTTACATGGGGGGAAAAAAGCACATCTTTATTAAATTTCCCCCCACTCGCAGATATTCGTAGGATACTGGAAAATGAACTTAATATTTTCTGTTTTTCAGGTACTAAAGTTATTAGCTGAGATGAGTCCATATTGTGGCGACATGGACAAACTGGAGGTCAATCTCAACATGCTGTTTGAGAAGCTACTGGTAAAGGCATATTCCTGACCTCACATAAGGATTTACATTTAATCATTTAGCAACCGCTTTTATCCAAAGTGACTTACAAATGAGGAGAACAACAGAAGCAATCAGACCAACAAGAGAGCAACAGTATTCAAGTGATGTGACAAGTCTCAGTCGAGCACAGTACACATAGCAAGGGTTTTTTGTTGTTGTTGTGTTTTTTTAAATAAATGAGAAAAAACAGATAGAATAGGTAAGTGCTAATATGAATTGGTTGAAACGAGATTGGACGAAAAAGAAAAATTTAGAAAGCTTTCATCTCATGCTTTGGCTCTGCATCTTTCTGTCCCCTAATGACTTCAGGAGTTCATGCCCCTGCCTCCAGAGGAGGAGAACGGAGAGAATGCTGCCAATGAAGAGCCCAAGCTGCAGTTCAGCTACGTGGAGTGTCTGCTCTTCAGCTTCCATCAGCTGGGCAAAAAACTACCAGACTTTCTTATCGACAAAATCAGCGCAGAGAAGCTGAAGGACTTCAAGATCAGGTCAGAGCTCATAGTAATCATCTAAAGGACAACAGTGATATTGAATTTTGCTATTGAAAGCATTTCAAATTAAGTCTTTATATAGAAAAACGTGGTAGTACCAATACTAATGGGCTTTTGTGATCCTAAAATACCACAGCAAAAACAAATACTTTTTCAACTTTAGAATACACACTACTGCTATATACTTTAGCTATATACTGCTAATACTTTTATTCAGAAAGGACCCAAATAAATTAATCAAAAGTGACATTACAAAATCTTTCCTTTTCAAATAAATGCTGTTCTTTTTAACTTTCTATTCATAAAAGAAACCTGGAAAAACTAAAATATTAAGCAGCACAACTGCAGTAATGATGCTGAAAATTCAGCTTTTTTGCAACACAGGAATAAATGACATTTTAAATTATATTAAAATAGAAAGAATTTTTAAATTGTAATATTTAGCAATATTTCTGTTTTTACTGCTTTTGGTTAGAATACAAGACTTTAAAAAAATTGCATTACCGGTACATTACTTTGTGGAAGGCAGACGAACTCTGCATTAAATGTATTATATTTTTGTTGTTTATTTCTCAGGTTACAGTACTTTGCACGGGGGCTCCAAGTATATATTCGACAACTGCGTGTCGCTTTGCAAGGCAAGACTGGAGATGCACTGAAGACAGAGGAGGTATGATTTTATACTTTTTACACTGATCTTTGCTTTGTAAAGTTAATAGAAGTAAAGGTATTTATTTACTGCAATTCACAGGTGTTTGTCAATTTACCTAATGAGTTTCAAAAACCATGAACAAGTATACTGAAAGATGTAATGTGTATTCTAATTTTGTTTCTTCACAGAATAAAATCAAAGTCGTGGCTTTGAAGATCACCAACAACATAAATGTTTTAATCAAGGTAACATTCATGAATTCTGACAGTTTTGAAAGTCTTCGCTGTTTTGTCAAATATTGATCTAATTTGTTTTCTTCTATCTTCTCCAGGATTTGTTTCATAACCCTCCATCCTATAAAAGCACAGTCACTCTGTCCTGGAAACCGGTGCAGAAGACCGAGGCGGCAGCAGCAGCAATCGGGTACATGTACAGATCAACCTTGGACATTCAGATCACCATGTTTAGTCTGCTTATTAAAGGTTTTGCCATGATCTCTGTTTGTCCTACAGCCAGAAGAGGCAGTCAGTAGAGGACATTGGGGCAACAGCCACAACAAAGAAGCTTCTCACAAATCTGCCCAGGAGGGACGCCCGACAAATATACAATCCGCCCAGTGGGAAATACAGCGCCAGCATTGGAAACTTCTCTTACGGTGAGTATCTTATCAAAACTTAATCACTAGTGCTGTATGAATTAGTATCTGTACATATAAATGATTTCATCTGTGCCATCAGAACAACGAGGAGGCTTCAGGGGCGGCAGAGGACGGGGCTTCGGAGGAAGAGGCAACAGAAGCCGAGGCCGGATTTATTAAGAGGACTGCATATGCTTCTATACCCATGCAACTACATTACCACAACACATTATCTTTGACAGAGTTTCTCCCGTCTGGTCCTTCCTGCATCTTACGGCCCTCCATCCATCCTTTTTCGCTCTACATTTTTCTTAATTTTATTCTTGAGTGTGTTTTTGAAAATCCGTTCTCAGCCTCCTGTCATTGGTTACAAATGTGTTGGTTGTTTTCTTTCTGGATCATCTTTGTGGAACAAAAAACTGCCAAGGTGTGTTTTTTTTTTTTTTTTTTTTTTTTTTGGGTATGGTGTTTTTGTATGGTGACATGCATCCTTTGTATCTTTTCTTTTTTAACTTTTTAATTTTTCAGAGCTTTTGTTGGATCAAAAATTACAGATTTGTAAGTGAAAAATAATATCCTTCTGAATTTTATCAAACTTGTGTGGGTAAAATCTTATGCTGACTTTCTTAATTCAGGACATAAATATTAAAATTTGTATGACACCCCTTATCCCCAATGTTTGTTTAACGTAATTAGGGTTAAAATAGGTTTTTTAGTTTTTTCAAAACAAGTAAAATATTCCACAGAAATTGTACTTTTAGAGTAGGATTGCCTTGTCTTTTCAAACTGTTACAAAAAATAATGACCCAATCATTTTCAAATATTGCATGCATAGATTTGAGTTCACTTTCGATTTCAAACATGCATGATTAGTTTGTAGGAAGCATTCAAATTTTTGATGGAGGAAATCAGACATTTATGTATTACAGCTGATGGTTTTCATTTCAAACAAGATTTTTCACTCACATTAAATCTTTTTGCCTTTTTCAACAGCTTTTCATTGGTTGATATATGAATATTGGGTTAAATATTTAATCTGCATCGAAGATGCCATGAGTCTTGCATTTTACATATTTGCTATCAGCATTCATGTGCTTATTAATAGTTAAACTGTCCTAACTGTAGTTAGCATGAAAGAATCACACCACTAGATGGCCATCCAAGTGCACAGTCTGCAACCAATAAAAGCATATTTACATTCAAAACATGACAATTTAGGATACTACAGAACTTAAAACGGTTGAAGACCAGTTTAATGTTTGTTTGTTTTTTCTAATCACATCCAAATCTTAAGAACTCTGCTTTTCTAGTGTTGTGCATCTACCAATCATTGTTCACCCAAAAAAAAAACAGGCTTTATAGATGCATCACAAATAAGATGCAAGTAGTCAATAAAAATCTATTTTAATGATAATTTAGAACCTAAAAATAAAAACCTAAAAATACGAGACGTTTGTGTAAGGGGTAACGTTTAGATAGAGGAAGAGAATCGAAAGTAATAATAGTCTAATTTAATCAGATATAGATTATAAGGGAACTCAATTTCGATCCTTCTACAATAAAAATATGATTATCAAATTACTAATTAAGGCATTTTTGCTATGTCAGATGAAATGACCACCTCGTGAGATGTATAGCAAACAAAACATGCCACAGACGGATTTTAAGTGTTAAATCTGTCGGGGTTTTTCCACACTTCAACAGGTGTGTCGTTCCGCGCTGTTCATTGAACGCTAGGTGGCGCTATCAGACAACTATCAGCGTCGGCTGCTCGTGACTAGGTATTTCCCAAATAAGTCAATGTACGTTAGCTCTTCAGCTGAGAGAGAGATAAAGTGACTTAATAAGAAACCTTCTGTTTATGATCTATTCTGATCGTTAAAGACGCGCTTTGCTTTTGGCTTTTAACAAGACCGGAACGATTAAAGTGCAGCACGACAGTGCAGTAGGCGTCTGATAGAAATCGGCTATTTTTGTAAGACGCGATAAATCGATGGACTAATCAAGAGGTGTGCAAATAAGCTGGAACGACAAGCGTACGATATCAAACAATATGTTCATGGTACTGCACTGAAAGATGGACTCAAATGTGTCGGTTCTTTTTAGTAGGCCTAAATAACAAAAAAAAACAAGCGCGATCAGTGTAGACTATTTTCTAATTACATGACTCATATGAACCGGTTATTTTAAGTTAATTAAAAGCAAATTAAATAAAAGCGAATGACTCTTATGAACTGATTTTTTTATAGGGAATTAAAAACACACAATGTGACCAATGTGGTTCGATTCCAGATCAAATTTAATAATAATAATAATAATAATAAATACTATTAAGAACAATTTCTTTAAATTAATTAAAAGCATTCAGCTTGACTAGTGTAGTCCTATTCCTGAGTAAATGACTCTTATGAACCAATTATTTTAATTAAAAAATAAACAACGTGACCAGCGTTGTCCGATTCCCGAGTGAATGAGTTTCATAAACCGATTCTTTTCAGTGAATCAGAAGCATTCAACATCACCAGTGTAGTCCGATTCCCAAACAAATACTCTAATGAAGTTCTTTTTAGGGAACACTTAATGAATCGGTAAGAGCTGTTATTGTCTTTATGTTGTAGTAACTGACTGGTTGTAGTTAAACATGCCCATCATGAGTTCTCTTGTTATCAGTGGTATTACATACAAATGTTTTATTGGCTTACATTTTTAGTTTAATGTATGTTTAGAAGCATTTACTAGTTTATTCCGCCTCTTAAAAAAATCTGTATAAATGCAGCTTTCAAGATCTGCACTGAATTTATTTCAGATTTGTTATGTTTGTACTGATAAAGTCTGAAATCATCTCATCATTTGGCAACAGACCATCCAAAGTGTGTAAACACAATAAGAATAGCATTTCTTATGTCTAAATGATCTTTCCTCAATGTTTCTGCTTGAAAAGTAGAACCATTAATGGAACAATTAACAAATGGTTTGTGAATCAGAATCACAACCAGAATGGTTTAGTTCTTAAATAAGCACACAATACATATTCATTTGTTCGCAGTGTTGTTCTGCAGCAGAAGTTGAGTTGTTGCACCTTGCGCAGACAAGCGACGCGACTCAAGGATGGCTGAAGAACTGCAAGAAAAGAACGCTATCCTCTTTTTCATGAAAGACTACCATCCACCCCCTCATGTACAATGCCTGGAATAGTAACAGCACTGCCAGGCTTACTAAATATAGCAACCAGTGACTTTTAACATGTCAACTAGGAAGAATTGGTTTCCATATGTGTGGCTGTTGTGGCTATACACATAATACTATAAATAGATTAATAGCCTATGCAACATGTCTTCAATGATTTATAACCTTTGATTAAATTGTTGCACATCAATGTCAGTTAACCCTGCCTATGTTAACCATAAATACAATTTAGTACCTTTCTCTCTTTTGTGCAGCCTTGTTATAGGCTATGTGAATGGAGACAAGGGGCAGGATGAAACGTGAAGGATCATGCGCTGTGGGCAAAACAGCAGCTGAGAGATGCAAACAAGGCAGGACCCTTCGGGTTTTAGGTTGCTTTTCTGACATTTGGTGCACCCATGAGTTCAGGTCCCAACTAACTTTTGAATGAATGAATTAGAAGAAGGGGGTAATGGATGAATAAATGGCAGAGAACTTAATGGATATTGAGAAGATGTGTACATGAAAGCCCAGTCTGATTTTCTTTCTTAACATGTTACGCAGGAGGTACATCATGTGACAGCTTGCCCGTTCATAAATATTCACGGTCTCTATTCATGCAGACTCGTCTCTTGAGGTAGTCATTGTGCCTCGGCTCTGAACCATGTGATTCTGATGGGAGGGGGAGAGTCTATAAATAGCTCTATAGCTCGGCTTCTATTGACATCATTTAGGCAGGAGAGATGGAAAAATAAACAGAGAGAAAGGGCTATAAGGGTGGAGATTCTTAATCTGAGCTTGAAATTCAAACAAACTCTAATCAATTTTGATTCCCCTCTCAGCTCTCCAATAGAAACCACCGGGACACTGTCCACTGTCCATGAGAGCATCTACCTCTCTCCCCATGGTGGAACAAACCGAGGAGATAGGGATGGGGGGGGGGGGGGGGGGGGTCAAACAAAGGAAAAAGAAACGTGTGACGGAAAGCCAAAGCAAATATTTTGGATTATGTTGTTAATGGGAACTGGAGGAAGATTATGGCCAAGTCTGCCTATGTGTCAGTGTCTGTCAACAATATAGATCGATGACATCCTCCCATCCCAGCAGATAAACTTCTGGTCTCTGTGAATACTAAATCGTTGTTAGGTCTGGGAAATGCAAGGATACTGATGGCTGAAGATCACATTAAAGATGTGAGAAATGCAAAACTTGATGCTTGGAAAAACGTAGGATTGTAATTCACAATTCTGAGTCATTCGACATAATTATTGGCTTTATGTGTAATGCATTGAGAGAAACTTGGACAGCACATGTAACGGGTCCAAGAAACCCCCAAATCTTGCATATTAGATGAATGCCTTGTAAGTTTTGACTTAAGACTTATAATACCACTGCCACTTGTGGCTCTTTCCTGTAGCACTCAAATCACTATTCAGATTTACTTGAGACAGAGATTGTGCACTAGATGTGATATACAGTATATACAGTAAACACTCACCTAAAGGATTATTAGGAACACCATACTAATACTGTGTTTGACCCCCTTTCGCCTTCAGAACTGCCTTAATTCTACGTGGCATTGATTCAACAAGGTGCTGAAAGCATTCTTTAGAAATGTTGGCCCATATTGATAGGATAGCATCTTGCAGTTGATGGAGATTTGTGGGATGCACATCCAGGGCACAAAGCTCCCGTTCCACCAAAGATGCTCTATTGGGTTGAGATCTGGTGACTGTGGGGGCCATTTTAGTACAGTGAACTCATTGTCATGTTCAAGAAACCAATTTGAAATGATTCGAGCTTTGTGACATGGTGAATTATCCTGCTGGATGTAGCCGTCAGAGGATGGGTATATGGTGGTCATAAAGGGATGGACATGGTCAGAAACAATGCTCAGGTAGGCTGTGGCATTTAAACGATGCCCAATTGGCACTAAGGGGCCTAAAGTGTGCCAAGAAAACATCCCCCACACTATTACACCACCACCACCAACCTGCTCAGTGGTAACAAGGCATGATGGATCCATGTTCTCATTCTGTTTACGCCAAATTCTGACTCTACCATCTGAATGTCTCAACAGAAATTGAGACTCATTAGGCAACAATTTTCCAGTCTTCAACTGTCCAATTTTGGTGCAAATTGTAGCCTCTTTTTCCTATTTGTAGTGGAGATGAGTGGTACCCGGTGGGGTCTTCTGTTGTTGTAGCCCATCCGCCTCAAGGTTGTGCGTGTTGTGGCTTCACAAATGCTTTGTTGCATACCTCGGTTGTAACAAGTGGTTATTTCAGTCAAAGTTGCTCTTCTATCAGCTTGAATCACTCGGCCCATTCTCCTCTGACCTCTAGCATCAACAAGGCATTTTCACCCACAGGACTGCCGCATACTGGATGTTTTTTCCTTTTCACACCATTCTTTGTAAACCCTAGAAATGGTTGTGCGTGAAAATCCCAGCAACTGAGCAGATTGTGAAATACTCAGACCGGCCCGTCTGCCACCAACAACCATGCCACGCTCAAAATTGCTTAAATCACCTTTCTTTCCCATTCTGACATTCAGTTTGGAGTTCAGGAGGTCAGTCTTGACCAGGACCACACCCCTAAATGCATTGAAGCAACTGCCATGTGATTGGTTGATTAGATAAGTGCATTAATGAGAAATTGAACAGGTGTTCCTAATAATCCTTTAGGTGAGTGTATATATATAATATTCATATTGTCATAATATCATCTATCACTTGCAGTCTTTTAATTTGTATTTTATTTACATTTTATTTTCTTATATATATATATATATATATATATATATATATATATATATATATATATATATATATATATATATATTCAAAATCATTTTAAAATAAAAGATTAGATTTTATTATATCATATTAATAATTAAATTATAATAATATTTAATATTATAATAATATATCATTAGAGTATATTATGTTAATATTACAATATATAATTTTTCCTGATATCTTTTATTTTTGCTCTTTTTGCAGGTTTGTGATTTTCACTGTATACCAGCAACTCTAGGAGCCACAGACTCGGGACTGCTGTCCCTGTCAAATTTGAGGTAAGGTGGGTTAAGTGAGGAGAAGCTCAGAGCGAGCTCGAGCCCACACAGCCGAAATAGAGGTATTTTTAGATTTAGCGGAGGGTGCAAACGTCCAGCTTCACTGTCAGATCAAAGCCGCCACTTATGACACTCCTGGCAGAACTGGTATTTTAAGGGAAACATGATGACAAATGTTATACTTACGTCCTTGATCTAAATATTTACCTATTTTCAGTCCCCCTCCCCACACACACACACAACTCGTCACCGCCCGCTCATTCACAATCTTCCTATTTTAGCAGCAGGAGTCCGACAACACTCCGGAACATCCCGTGTTTTGCGAAGGTAGGATCATCCCTGCACATCGAAGTACATAGCGTTGTTTTATGAATAGGAGCTTGTGTTCATTCATACACTTGTAGGCAACACGGACATGCCGATGAAATGGTGTCTTCATGGGTTTAATATAGTATAAACAGCTTTTGCATGCATAAAGTGTATTTAAAGTTCATGTCTGTCGGGAAAAGACTGCATAAAGCTTGATGCGATAGTTGAGACTATATTTCAGCACCACGGACAGAGACACTCGAATCGCAAAAACACCACCTTCGCGTGGCTTGTGACATGTTTAGATCATTACAATAAGTAATTTAATAAATAACGACACAAAGAGTAAAACTAGTTTAAGAAGATTTTTAAATGAGTTTTAAGTGAACTGCCACTAGTTTTAGCAGCTGTCGAATGGAGTTTGGCGACATCATGCGGCAAGACGAGCGAATCTACCACGGAATCCATTGGCAAATGAGTTTTTCACGATGCCTGGCGACTGCAAGGAGTGGTTTCGCTTTGGGAAACCGGGGCTGTGGTCACTTGCAGCGCGGACATTGTCTGTCTTTCACCTATTTAGCCCGAGCCATTTTCATCAGCGCGAGGCTGTCTGCGAGCACAACAGGGACGGTTGTAATCAGCAGCCATAAACTGTGAAGTGGGAGAACCTAAACGTGACGTCAATGCCTAGTAACTGACGCAGCCCTAAAAGAGAGAGAGAGAGAGAGAGAGAGAGAGAGAGGGAGAGAGAGATTCTGCAAGCTTTAATGTCATCGTTTGTATACTGCTCTAAAGACAAAATTTATTCCGCTCGCAGTGCGACTGATTACGATTGTTTGCCCGCGCGGGTCCGTCTGTGTGTCTCAGTGTGAGTGTGTGCGTGCGTTCGTATGTTTTTTTATGGGCAGCGAATCCGTCCCGAGTTTCCAAGCTAAAGTTGCATGGAGACACGCTGCGTAAGACGCGTATAATAAAGAGGATGGTGTGCAACATAAAGGAACAAGGAGAGCGAGAACAACTTGTGCTGAGAAAGCGAACATTTAAGAAATATTTTGCCCATAAGAGAGAGGGGCACTGAAAGCAGTTCGTTTGAAAAAAAAAATGGAAAAGAAAAAAGAAATCACTGCAGCGATGCATCGGAGGCGAGTCAGATGGAGTTGGCGAGGCAAAATTAATGTACATTACATGCACTCCACGTAACGCTCCTGAGCGATGTCTTTGTGAGTGTTTTTTTTTCTTACTGGTCGCTAAAAATAGCATCAGTGTTTGATCGTGGTCCAGAAATAGGCAGAGGGTATCACTTGTATAAAAAGGACTGCGATTCTGAGAAAACTTGGACATGTTGCTAAGGATAGATATGAATCAAGGGCAGTATTTGATTTTCATCTTGCTTGTTGTTTTTGTCACGTATGATGGTTTTATATTCATGTCTGTGTTTTCCCTGCTTTCAGCCAGGGCTTCCTGTACTGGTAAGTACACATTCGCGACGATTTCTTTGGTTTGATGACATGTTTTTTTGATTTGATTTTAAAAATTTTTTGCACGATTTCTTGCATGCATTGAGTAACGTGCCATTCCCTCCACCGAACACCAACCATTTGTTTCACGCATAGGCTACTGTGTGCACTTCTGAAACAGGTGTTTTGTTTTCATCCTTGGTTAAAAATGAAATAAACCACACTCTTCTTCAGACCAGGAATCTCGCGATTGGTAAATAAGTGAAATCCACATCCCAACTCCTTTGTCTGACGGCGCTGTTGAGTCGGTGTTTTTTTTTTGTGTTTTTTTGCCTCTTCGCTACAGCTGTGAGTGTGAATTGAACCCGATGACACTAGAAGAGTGAGGGGACATATCTCTCAAAATATGTGAAGAGGAAAATAGGCTAATAAATATGGGTGGAAGACGCCGCGCCAAAAGGAAAATCATCAGCAACAGCCGATCAGGGAAGCCCTGCTGTGGCGTCAAGGGGTTCCGTGCATCCAAAATCGCCCTTAAATAGCCAGCCCTGTTTTGGCCATTACCTTTGAAAGGGATGCCACTCGGCACACGTTCTCAAAATACATCTTAAGGTTTTTTGTTGTTGTTGTTTGTTTGTTTGTTTGTTTGTTTTGTGCAATGTTCCCGCGTGCGTTTTTTGAACACTTCCATCAGTTCGAGACTGCACGAGACTGTGTAACTATAGGCGGACTCACATGGATTACTCTTCCGCCCACGTCATTTTCATTATACAGTACTGTAATCTACAGTTTTATATTGCAGTGGACTATAATACTGATCTTGTGCCAAAACTAACGCGTTTGTGCAGTCGTGCAAAAACAATCACGTTGTGTTCGCCAGTGTTGTATTTATCAAAGCATCTCTTAATAAACGTCTAACTTCAATCCTGCAGCGTGCGCAAGTGCCTTAAGCGTTAGCAGACAGTATTTTTCAATAAAGTACATGTCAGAGTATTGAGTCCAGGAATGACCGCTAATCTTTGCAGAAAAAAAAATAATTACCTTGACCTTTTCAAAGGCACTGTGGCTCTCTATACACCTTTCCCAGACATAGCAAGATCTTCTTAAGTCAATGCTGGCGTTGTTGTTATTTTAGTCGAAACATGGTTTTATCCGAATCGTGACTGCTATAGTGATTAATATGTGCGCGTTGGCTGCGTCAGGAGATGCAGTCGCTGTGCGGTGCAGACAGAAGGGGGAGAATCGTGACTGACTGGAGACGTCCGCAAATGATGCTACCACCAAATACAATCCTCATAATGGTGGCATCTGAGCTTGAATTTATTTTTGTTTTTAGTTTTTTTTTACACCTGTTACATCTTAAGCCATATCTCTTTTGCCTAGCCACCTCAACCTTCCCTTGCACCACGAAGGCGCAAGAATAATATCAGTGATTAAGGGGAAGGGAGGGGGGAGATCTTGGTTCGGGATGAATTTAGACTAGGGGGAGGGAGGAATTGGAGGGGGGGGGGGTCAGATATAGATAGTGACCCTCCCACTCCGTATAGTTCCTTGCATAGTTTCAAGAAGAGCCACTCTTTAACAATTTTGATAAATGATCGAATGGATGCAAGAAAAGAACTTCACGGGTAAGTGAAATGAAGTCACATTCCACAGCTGGACTGAGATTATGGCCAAGATATATGCCAGAGGGATCACACTTTTGATGTGTTGTCATGCCTTTATTACTTTTTTTCCTCAAGTTGTGAGAAATTGACGGCTGTTGATGCATTTGCAAAATGTTGTTGTTGTAAAGTTGGATGTTGGACATTTATGTAACGTTCTTCTGATGCCAATCGCTTAGTAACGCATAATTGTTTTGTTTGTTGTGCCCGCTGGCGATGATGCAACTGTAATGTATAGAATTTGTTATGTTCTGCTGATAGTTTAGAGACCCCCGTGTCCTCACTGAGTGGTATCAGCCCGTGAACTCTCTGTGGTCATGCAATGAAATCACCTCAGAAGCATGTCGTGTTGTTGTCGTCGTGCTGGCGACGTGCTGCTTTGTTATACATGCACGTAAGAACCCCACGCCTCCAAAATGCCAGTCGTTTTGAAAACGACCCTAATGTCTGTTTTGAATGGATACATGTCGATGTACTTGCAGACATGAATGCACGCCACCCCGACATGGTGTGTGAGAGACGTGGCAACCCATTTTGAAACGTGACACGGCGAACGAATTCGGCTTCAAACAAAAAGGATAAAACATTTAATATTTTTGTCTTAAATTGAATATTTCTGGTCACTTGCGCCAACTAGGATACAATTTGGTTTCCCCTTTCTTTTTTCCTTTCTCTTTTTTTTCAAAAAGAGGGGTCCCTATATAAGCAAGAAACCGATTGGTGGATGACGATTTTTTGTTTGCGCCAATAAGATCTCTTGCTGCTCTCTATTTATTGCGAGCAGATTACAGACTGCTCTCTCCTCACCAAGAGCGCTTCATCTGCTCAATTCTCCGACATCACGAACCAGAGGATGTATTTCATAGTAGCAACAAAACGGCGAGGCGAAAAGAAATGGTCGCACTGTATACATAGTGTCTTTGTTTAGATGTAATTATCGCAGTGCACATCGGCGACTAGAAAAGCCAGCGAAAATAAACTACTGGGAAGGAGTGAATTCAGCACCGCGGACAGCGCTCGCACTCAGAACACGGGCATTTGGATGCTGGCTGCTCTCAAAGCTTCCCATGCTCGTAGAATGAGAATGAGTTGGATACAGTTCAGCCACGGAAAAGGGCTTCGCGATCTAGCTTTTCACGATGTCTGGACACAATAGGATTGGGAAACCAGAGCCATGCACAAGCCACCTGGATGTCACTATTTGATGTCACGGACTTCAGACTGCGATTTGTCTTTCGCGAATCTTTTTGCGGTCTGGGCTTGCTGTTCATAAGTATCTAGCTGGGAAGCCCTTACCCCAAAAAGCATTTGCGGAAGGCGCATTCACCGACTGATCCACTGCGTGGATTAAATGCTTGCATTATTATTATTACTGTATTTATTTTCTACAAATACTTTATTTTTTTACCTAAAAATATGTCATCACTGTATTGCGGTTCAAATGTAAAGCCGAACTTCTCTCCCACTTAAGTCCCCAAAGTCTAAGATCCCTCCCTGTCGAGAGTTATCTGGCATCTCCATTGCCAGAATATTTTCTCTCGTTAATGCGATTACAAAAAGTCACCCAAACAAAACCACAGTTCCACCAACGAGCCTCCCAGTTTGCACGTGGGGAAAACACAGTGGTCCATTCGGGCAAGAGAGAGAGAGAGGGGTCATCTCGTTAGTGTGCCAGTCACTTAGTAGCCAAACAATGTCGAAATGACCCCACCCTGTTAGCAAAAACATATAAGATGTTATAACGCAGTTAAAGTTCTACACGGGTTTAAGATTCAAATATCAGCCCATTGACAGAGTGCCAGTGTGTGTGTGTGTGTGTGTGTGTGTGTGTGTGTGTGTGTGTGTGTGTGTGTGTGTGTGTGTGTTTCTTTTCTTTTCTTTTCTTTTCTTTCTTTTCTTTCCTTCTTTTTACACACACCCTCGTTCCTTCTCAAACTCTCTCTCTCTCTCTCTCTCGCTCACACACACACACACACACATTATTTTGGAAATATGACACCTAGATGAAATATGACACACCTACGCACACACAGGATATAACATGTAGACACATTGGGTGATAAAGATTTTATGCCATGCAGATACAGTTCCATTGAGAAATTCTCAGCAACCGAGAAGTGACGTGATCCAAGTCACTACAATTTTGAAGTCAGGTCCCCTTGGTACCTCATCAAGTCATTTCCCGTTTTCGGTGACACTCACCTGTCCCCTGTCCTATATGCGAGAGAAAGTGCAAACACAAATGCCCCTATTATAGGCTACAGTATTTGGAAAAGGCTCCAGAGTCCCTTAGTGACGACAACCCTAAATTCCTTCAGGTCAGACTAACATGAATTTCTTCTCAACCGTATGTGTTCCCTCACATTATTGCATTATAACAAAGATGCATTCCTTCGATTATATGGTTATGAAATTAGAGCAATTAAAAATGACGTAGAGAAGAGTTCCTCTTGAAATTGGTTATAAAATATATATGAAATCTTTAACTTTATGTTAAATAAAGTTAAAGGACTGTTTAATCTTAAAGGCCTGAAAAAGTTGCTAATACTTAAAGAAAATTAGTTCGACGTTATGGTCAAACTTTGCAATGTCGTTAAATTAAAAATCCTCTTTGCTGATAGCTAAACTGTGAAATGCAATAATAAAAGTGTTCGTTTGAACACGTTTTTGAACACGTTTTTTGATTCAAGTGATTCATTTGACGCTCACTCGAAAGAGGCGAGCGGAGACTAAAGGCTGATTTACAGGTTTTCGGATGAAAATTATATTAATGCGGATTTAAATGCCCTAATACATTTAAATCATTATATTATATTTGACTGCAAGAATCCGTGATTAAATTGGGTTAGAACTATTCCCTATATAGGAGGAAGCTCTGATGGCACGTGCCATCGTGAAAGTGTTTTCTTTAGTCTGCTAAAACAGCATTTTAATTTCGGTTCGTTGAACTTATACCAATAGTTTCAATATTTTCTACTCGATTTCAGGAGATTTTGGAGTTTTCTGCATGATGGGTTAAATTCCAAGTGTTCGAAAAAGTGCAAGAAACTTTTCCAAACTAATACATTTAGCCAGCAATTACTGTTAAGCTTTAAAGTTTACTGGCTAGATTTTATTACTGACCTATATGACTTTTTGTACTGTCTAAACACATTTAATGAAGCGTTTCGTGACGTCCGTGTGTGTCGCTTTAGTTCCAAAGACTCCAAAGTGAGTGAAACATATTCTCATGCTCTGCGTATTTAAACCCTTTTTTTAAAGTGCACAAAACGTGTTTTTTGTGTGGACTGAATGGCACGATGCACCTGCGAAGGCCCTCATTTGTTTTTCATCCCTTTTTACTGTCCCCAACTATTTTCAACATCTTGTTCACCAAACGTGCCTTGTATATTTTTCAGAAGCTGCTAAACGGCGCAAACGATCCCACTGCTATTTATGTACAACTTTGTGTTCTTGTATTTGTGCACACGACAGGAAAACTTGATGCATCCATCGTGTCAAGGACGAGGGTGAAATGAACGATCCCAGACGGTGTTGCTCGTGACGTCACCGGCGTCGTAAGTTCATTCTTTCTGTCTCAGCCCTTTGCAAGAGTGGCCTCTGTTCGTGTCACTGTCTGTAAGCGCTTGAAACTGCAGCAGGGACAGGTTTTTTTCCTCTCAGTACTACAAGGTTTTAACAGTTCAAGTTTTCTCTGTTATTTTTATGTTTTTATCAAGCTGTTGTATTCAGCGGTTTCAGGCCAGTGTAAGGTCTTAAGTGCTCCGGTGTCCTTTACAGTTAAACAGTCTGAAAGTCACTAAGGTGGGTGTGGCGCCCTGTATAGTGTGTAACATAACAATTACATGGCCATTTAATAGTCTTTCTTTTAGTTTAACATGTGAGAATTATAAGTTTTGATAAAAAAGCATATGAAGACTTTTATTGGTATTGCTTATGTAAAATAAAGCATGATTTATTTTATAGTGAATTGGATCACTGCTCTGTTTTGTAGTGTTATATATTTATGGGTATTATACATTAAATATTTATTGCTATAACAATTAGGTAGAATGCAAATACATTCTCAGAAGTGTAAGTGTGCTTGATATGTGTAGACGATATGTGATATGTGATTTAATATCTGTAGTAAAAAAAAAAAAAAAAGGTATTTAAGTGTTTTTTAAGTACAACAAAAGTACCTAAAAATATTTGGTAGTTTTTGTGTATGTTTTAGCTCTCACTGCATGCTGTTACTTATATTACAGTCGCAGACTTGTATTGAATGTCTTAAGTGAATTGACCACTGAAGTTATATGAGATATTATGTTAAGCTGCAAAATATAAAAAATGAAGCTACGTTTGTGGGAAAAATTATATATGCATTGGCTTATCAAGAGTTTTAGTTTTCTGTGGAGTTAAATATCTTAGCGTGTGACTTTTAGAAGTATTTTATTGCTCATTGCAGGTTAGTTTAAAATAATGTACAAGGATTCTTTTAGTTCAATGTTGATTAATTGGAAAAAATATAAATGTATCATAAAAATATTTATAACATACAGAGTTAAGGGGCATTATTAACAAATGGCATAGTAAGAAAGACCTTGCAAGATAAAATTATCCAATTATCCAATATTTTTTATATGTTTTTCTTTTTTTAAGGAATAAGTTCCACAATATTGTTTGATTTGGTCTTTAAACACTATAAACTTTTTAAACCTCCCAGCAGAAATTTCACGACATGATGTTGAGGTGCTGAGAGTCAACCTGAGACAAAGAGTTTTAACACAGATTTTAAAAGCAATACTTACAGATTACTGTACTGTAAAATCTTAAATATTATTTTGTACCTTTTCTGTATATAAGTCATATTTACCAGACAATATTAGATTTTTTTTTTTGTGAAGCTAGAGATGGACTGCAACACCGTTTACCATGGGCTATTTTCATTTAACAGTCTATTTAAATTGCAGATTTAAACACGTATTAAAATAAATATTACATTTCATTACATTAAAATAAATATTGACATTACTGTTATAATATCTCATATTTATATTGTTTTTTTTCATACCTGTAGTCTGTGACTTGAGATGCATTCAGATCTCACCAGCACTACACATAGGTCCTTTTTTTTTATCAGAGAGATACTTTACTCATGGCAATATATTTTTTTATATGTCTCAAGAATGAATTAGAAGAATGAATTCAAACACTATGTTTTATTTTTTTTAAATTAGCTACAGGTTTCTTAATTGATTAACAAGGGGAGCAGAAAACTTCACCCGGTCAATTTTAACTTATTAAAGATGCATATCTCAGAGAAAAGACCCTATTGTTTAGTATTATATGTTAGATTTAAATTGTGCTTTTTTTTCTAAACAAATAATGCTTCATTGTTTTTTTTTTGTTTGTTTGTTTTTGTTTGTATCTTTAATTATTTGTCTTTATCTTTGAATGGTATCACAAATTCACGTTAAACTACTAATAACTACAATCTAAATCAGGATATAAACATAAAAACAATTTAAAAGCATCACAAGTAATTTACAACTTCCATTATCTATTATGATTAAAAATATAATGTTGCAGTTATTAAACAGCATACTGATTTTTATGTTGTTCACTTGTTTTATCTTATTTTCCCCCCTCAGCTCATCCCCTCTCAATGTATTACTTTCCAGTCTGAGGAGGACATGTCATGTCAAAAAAAACATATCCTCACAAATATTTCATTATGATACGCTGATACACCAGTACTAGTTAAAGCATTTTTACCTCATTCTTTGACTTTCCTAAATTGTTTGGAAAATGACAATGAGGTGGAGATTTTAAATTTTAACGGTCTTTTTAATCAGTCCACAGGAACAGGAAGCCAACATTAGTGTGCCGTAACAATAAATAATACTTATGGAATGATGCCTGCATGGACTAACAAGAGGGATATTTGCATACGTGGCCCCCCGTCCCTTCTTTCCCTCTTTTCTCACATTCCCTCCATCCATACATGGATGAGTCAGGCAAGGTGTGAGGGATGAGTCAGTTCCGGGTGGAATTTTTAGGGAAGGGATGTGTCTGCTTTTTCATAAGAGGGTGGTCCCATCATGTGAACATGGCATGACCTCACTGGCACAGAAATAGCCATTCACGCATTCACTTGGCATTCACTCTGCGTAACCAGTGCAGAAACAGTTCATGCCTGTGTATATATATTCCCAGTTAATTCCATTTTTTTAGTGAAATCTTTTGGTAAAATATATTAATTTAAATTTGAGCCTGAAGCTTTCAGTCACCTAAACAGCGCTAAACAGCAGTGAAAAAAAACAAACAAAAAAACTTATGCTTATGTTATAATTTAACCTTATGTCCATTAAAACTGGGCTGTTCTTAAAAATATCTCACTATGATGAACTGCTCTTAGTATTTCACAGCCAGTCATACAGATTTAAATAAAGTGTATTGAAATAAAACTGTGATATAAAAGTGTGTAGGAAGTTTATAAGCTGTAATATAACCTAAGGTTGTAATTTGAACTATGAATGGGAAAAAAATCTAACTTTACAGTGTACATAGAGAATAATCTAAAATAATCAAATATAATCTAATCTAAAAATAGTAGTTATTTTGTATTAAATTCAGTAATTTATTTTTTAAATCAACAATTTAAGCACCGATAAAGATTTTATACGCTGTGCGTGTGTGTGTGGGTGTATATTTATGTTTGGCTGCATGTCTGGATGTTATTTTGGGGTTTCTTGGTTAATGTTTGTGTCTTTTATTTGTAGAAAATCTGCTGATGATTGGAGGTGTATGCAAAAGTGAGATGTGAAGCAAACTGACTGTTGTTCCTCGTGGAAGGAGAGGTATGGCTGAAAAAGGAAGGGTTTACAAGGTATCAACCGAAACCTATATAGACCCAAAAACATCTACAATGAAGCATGGGAGTGTCCCGCACTCAAATGAGTTGTAATGCAAAATGCACTTTCTGTGCCATCACGTCCATTCACACCTTAGACTTTGATACTGAGTGAAACTCAGTGACCGGCAAATCTTGACCAAATCTTGATCAAATGTGTAAATTGAAGGAATAATTTTGCTAAAGTGAATTAGTTACAGAGAATGTTCAAAAATAGTAATTGAGAACATGAAAAGTACTTTAACTGGCAAGAAACAAGGAATGATAAGGAAACAAGCAGAATTAGCTTTTTTGAGAAAATGTCATAAAATCACCTTCAGAAATGTAAATATCGTTCTCTTTGTCAAAGAAAATCAAGTGAGCAAAACCTTCAAAGCATACATTTCATTGTGTTTTTGAATGCTTGCATCGTCTGATTTGATTAAAAAATCTTCCAAAAGAGTATTGATATTTATGACGTGTTAAAACAAAAAATTCGGTTTTTAAGTGGTCGCTGATCATGTATATAATATAAAAAAAAAACAATATAGATGTGAAAGGTCAGGTCTGAAAGTACAGGCTCAGACGACATATAAAATATGACGTATGAGGAGGGGAACACAAAATTGATGACAAAATGGATATAGTTTATATATAAAAAAATAACAGCTAGTTTTTTAAACAGTTAATTTAAAAAAGCATTTGAAATTTGTTATTTTTTCTCAAACTATTAAAACCAGCAATCCAGAAGGGATTCATCAAAAACAGAGCATTGCACAAAACTGTTGACTGAACAAATTAGTTCAAATTAATACAATCTATTTGTTGAAGTGAAAGCAATACATTTTGACCTGTGTATGTATAAATGTTGTTTTAATGATACATCAACTAAACTGACATTAAAAGATGATTAAAAAGCTTAGTATGTATTTTATCTGGTATTAAGCTGTTCATCTTTAGTAATACAAAAACTTTAATTAAAAACAAGACAAATATCTTAGTAGAAACTTATTTTATTCAAATCATATGGAAAGTAATAGAAACCGGTGAACTACTCAGCACAGTCACTCAATTTCACCCTAGACTTTGAGGTAGTATGCACATTTTTAAGCCGTCACACACATTTTTAGAGGGTTGCAAAAGTTGTGTGCCCTGTTTTTGGTCTTTTGTGTGTGTGTGTGTGTGTGTGTGTGTGTGTGTGTGTGTGTGTGTGTGTGTGTGTGTGTGTGTGTGTTTGTGTTTTGTATATGAATGTAAAGACTGAGCAGACTGACGTATAAACACATCAGATGTACAAGCATGCTAACTCAGTGGTACTTGATACACTGGAATATTTTATATGTAATAATAATAATTTTGCTGTGTATCAGGTTTCAGCATAGCTTATCATTAAGTATATGTACAGTCTGAATGATTCTGTAAAGCTAATTGTCATCATTTTGTTTGATTTTATATTGATACAATCTTAAACTTAATACTTAACCTATTATATATTGTACCCCTTAAATAGTCTCAGGAAACACATTTGACCATAATGACGTTGTTTTTATGACCGTCATGAGCAGATTTTCATTGAGCAGGCCAGATCTGTGTGTGTGTGTCTGTGTGTGTGTGTGTATCCAGGGCCCACAAATAACTGAGATGTGTTGCTTGTGTCATATGTTTGGTTGTACCACACAAAATGCACTGGGAATGTGTGTGCAATTGTCAAAATGCTTTGTGGATTGTGGATGTGTGTGTAAGATGTCTTGTGTGTGTATATATACATCTGTAAGAGAATGTAAAGGCAGATGTGTGTGTTTCATCAGTATATAGATGGAGGTGGAGTGAGTGTAAGAATACACAAGAATACATAAGAAATGTATGTGTTAGTTTAAAATGTCTGTGTGTGTGTGCATGTGAAATATGCAAATATACCATGCTAATAGTGACGTGTGCACATTTATGTGGTACTAAAATGAGTGCAAAGGGAATATGCATATGTGTAAGTATTGAAGAATGCGTTATTTAATCCATTTATGTGTGCATCAAATAGATAGGAATAGAAATAGAAAAGAATTCAACAGATGAAGCGAGTGTGTGTGAGTCTACGTATGTGTACATTAAAATGAAAGCATGGTTATGTGTCAGTGTGTTAGAATGCTTTGTATATTATTTTAAGGACTGTGTGTGTTTGCTAAACCGAACATTTGAATGTACATTTTAAGTCATGCACAGATATGTATAAATGAGTGTGTGTGTGTGTGTGTATGTTCAATAATAAGTGTAAAGCATTTTTTTGCTGTTTTTACAGACATTAAGTGTGTGTAGTTTGCGTATGAACAAAAAGTGTGTGTAAGTGTATATCAGAAAGCTTTGTATCATTATCGCAAGGCCTCTGTGTGTGTGTATGCAAAATGTTTTGAGTGAGTGTGTGAGTAAAGGGACGTGTGTTTGTTTTTTGTCAACTGTACTAATGATATAAGTGTGTATTTACGCACCTAGAGGAGCGAACATGGATATGTGTGTTTGTGTTGTAAGGCTTTATGGGATTGTTTCAAGGCCCTTAAACCGCTTGTGCGTGAATGCATACATATATGAGCGTGTAAATACGACTGTGTGTTTGTGTGTGTAAATATGCACAGAATGCTTGTGTGTGATTGTTTGAGCACATGTAGACGGCTGTCGGCTGGATATGTGTTTACGTTAGTGAGCACACGGCCGAGAGGTTGTGAAACATATGCATGAGCTTTGAGAATGAGAGAGCAGGGCAGACGAGCCCAATACATTCAGTTATATAGTGCAGGATTGTTTAAAATACATTTGAATTCATTACATTTTCTTTTAAATGCAATTTTAAATTTAAATATATAGTTTTGTAAATATATTTGACGTAAATCTTATATTTATGGGTTTGGTGTGTGTTCAGTAAACAAACATACATTATTTACAAGTAAATTTGCTACATTTAAGCTTATTTTATGAAATAAAATGATGCAGAATAATTTTAAAGACTGTCATGTTTATCTAAAATACAGATATGAAACTTTAGTAGTTTAGGGCAGCTTTGCTCTAAAATATTCATTTTGACAAATTTTGTATTGCAGATGTTTAAGAAAGGACTAACATAGAATGTTTTAAATCACTGGTGTCTATACAGATGTGATTAATATGAAAAGGTTGTTTAAAATCTAATAAAATCTATGAGATGAACAAGGATGAAAGTAGACATGATACAGGTCTTTGGTGCGTGTGTGCGAGCGAGCGAGTGTGTGTGTGTGCAGCAGCATGTGTGATATTGTTTTGTGAGCAGAAAAGAAATATTGTTAGAGAACACACCCTAAACAAATATTTATTTTTCTGCAAATGTTTGTAAATCACTGCTGGTGTATAAAATCATAAATCTTGATATGATTTTGCATCCTTTATCTTTCAAACCCTGTCTAGCATGGCAAAGGCTTCAGCTGTGAGAATAATGTAAACGTTATAAATGTTGTGTATATTTTATGAATGAGCAGTAGTTGTGATAAAAACTTGAACTTTAAACTTGTGTTTAAAAAATGTATTTTAGTGAAATATAATGCCATAAATTATTTATTTTTTTAATTAGGCCTATACATAAGTGATGCATTAAAAATACTAAAAGGTGCTTTATTTTCCTCCCCCATAGGATAAAAATCTGGGAAAACGTTACCTTGTATCCTGCACACAAGATCAAGGTCAACCCAACATATGTTAGACTGCTGTACACCTGTAAATGGATATACAGCAAGTTGATTACTTTGTAGGAACAACATAACATCGTCAGGTATTTGCAATATCTGTCTGTAAACTACTTGTCACGTGCACAGACGCCTGACATGCATGAGCTCTGAGACGTAAGGAAATATGAAAGTGATGTAGTACGTATTTGAGCTAAAAATAATTTTCTTGCACATAAAACCATGTATAGATAAATTTGTTGTAATTATTTACCTTAATAAGTGAAACTGTGCAGACGAGATGCACATGAACGCCTGTGTTGAGCTGTGTTGTTTTAATTCTCAAAGACGTGAAGGCAAACACATACTGATTTAATCTTATTTGCTCTAATTAAATTATAGCATATAAGTAGCTTCAAATGGATTTGTTGTGACTGTGATAATAAGAACGCGTGCGTAACACGAGCGTCTGCGTCTCTGTGAAAATTACAGGCGCGAGTTTTTTTAGCTTCTGGTGCATTATAATTGTTAGGGTTACATATTTGTGAGATCTTAATATCTTGTTTAACATGTTGAATGAACATGTCAGGCGTTTGCTGTCCACTGCACGCTCTGCTGCTGCTGGCGTATCACTCCCACGGCCCAAACGAGTTTAGGACTCAAATAATGATGGGTTTTTATTAGTTCTTTCGCTAAATATGCTTATTATATCGTATATATATGTAATATGGTTTCATAATTTGTGTTTAGGGAACATTTTGAACACAGTAAATGTGAAATATGACTTGTTGGAGTTATCAAAGGGTCAAATGGGTTGTGTCCTGTAGAAAGTGGGGGTAAATAAATGTTTAAATTAAAAAATAAAGATTATAGGCTTCGAGATATTCTTAATCTATTCTGTGGTAGATTAGTGAGTGTCGAGGACTGAAAGCTGTAATGTGTTAAGCTATGTGAGAGGAAACGCGCGCGTTTGTGTGTGTGTGTGTGTGTGTGTGAGAGAGAGAGAGAGAGAGAGAGAGAGAGAGAGAGAGAGATAGTCTAATGTCGAAATTGTATGTTTTAAGGTTTGTCTAACCAAAATATAGTTAAGTAAAATATCTAGAATTTGCATCAGGTATTATTTTGTAAATAAAAAATAAAAAAACTGATAATGCACTATGTAGCCTATTGGATTGCTTGTGCCTTACTTGACTTTTATTTGTATTGCTTCATAATTATAGTATTTTCTGCTTTGCTGTTACTGTATATCATACAACCCAAATGTGCTTAACAGTGTGAGCTGAATTGAGTAAAATGAGTCAAGTGTGTTTGCTTCAGTGTGGACAACATAAGAGTTCTGCATTTCTGAGTATTTAAATGTAATTTCTGTATAGTGCACAGAGACATTAACTATTCGACCCTGACTAACTGTTTTGCTATTTCATTACATGAAACCATCTTTACACGTGGTGTGAGAAATATATGATGTGAATATGTTGCAAAATCTAAAATTTTTGTCGTTCACGTGACAAAGTTATGAATCACGTATTGTGTAATGAAACTTTGCTTTCTGTATTCTCATGTCAGAGAAAATAAAATGTTTGGAGTTATTTTTGAGTCAGCCTGCTTAATTGTCTGTTTTTAAGTGTGGGGAAAACTGGAAAATCAACACTATGTGACAAACTGAAAACGTTTGTGTGTGTTTAAAGCCTGTCAGATATAAAAAAAGAAAGTCAAATGTAGCGTGAGGGGGGCAGTACATAAAGAAAGGTTTCCACAACCAGAGTATCTTACAATTAAAAATACAGACATTAAAATGTTTTTCTTGACGACGCCAATGCTTTTTTCTACTAAACAGCATGTGATTTACATGTTACACGTGTCATTGGAATTATTCCTGTATCGGTGGGCTTATATTTTAGGTTAAGTTTCGGGTCGAGAGTGAACCGAATGGCGACAGTAGACAAGGATGTGTTGGAGGGATCCGGTGTGTAGCAGTCTGACTAAATGTCAAACTGACAAGGTTTGACATTCTTGGACGCGAGTTTCGCTGCTTACAACACTCGTACATCGTTTTCGTACCTGTATGCATGTGTAAGTCGATAAAAATGTGTTTCACAACTGTTTACACTGTATTCTAACAGGTTGCTCAGCTGCATATCTACTACGTGCCTATGTGTTTACATAACCATCCTCTATTCCACGTGACTCGAGCCGAGAGTTCTCGCGATGTTTCGGCGCAGCGCTGTGTGGTGATTGTAGTTTCATGTGGAGGAGGTTCACCATTTGAATGAATAGAAATAATAAGCTTGTCTACATTATAAAATAAGCAGAGTTTCTCAAAATGCGCTTTTAAAATCATCTTAATGTGGGTTATATGCTATTCACGGTGAAAAATATAAATTGCTTCCCCATCCAATGACTTATCACTTGTTTTTTTTTTATTTTTTTATTTTAGTCTTTTTTTTTTTATTAATAGCACAATGAACCAGGTGAACATCAGAACAAAAACAAACAAAAAATATATGTGAGGATACAGTAACAATTACAAGGTAATTAAATATATAAACATTTTACAATCATAAAAAAATTAAAATTTATTAATTATTTTTTTATAATATTGGATGTTTTTAAGGCTTTTTATTGGAGGAGATTCTTTGAAGTGATGAGTGAAGCAAAAATAAATCATAAGTGAATATTTTACAATAATCACTTGTTACAGAACTGGAGGATCTTTATTTGCGTTTAAGTTTTACATTACATAATTTTACATTTTTCGCATTATTTTAAATGATTGCTCTTATCACAATAAAACAGTTTTATTGTACTATTATAAAAACACTTCCCAACTTCCCAACACACAGACACACAAAGTGTAACAATACTGTTAAATATTACACTGTAAATTAATATAATGTGATGTGGATGTGTGATGTGTAAATAATGTATGGCTCTTCATGTATCTATGTATGTATATGTACATTTTTTTATTCTTTATACGATGTTTTTGCAATATTCAAAATAAAATGGGAAATTGAGTCATACATGTGCCTATCGAACTAAAATGCAGCAAATAAGCTTGCCCGTCTTTTTTCCTCCCAAAGTATGACTCATTGATGTGACAGCGCCGGTGAATTAATGTGACTGGCGTTCATGTCGACCAATAGTCTCTCAGCGACTGCTCAGAAGGGGCGGGACAACAGGAGACAGCGTGGCCAATGAGCAACAAACTTCATTCATAAAATAGTGTGGGGGTGATCGTTGGAAGCGTGGGTTTGGAGGTTTCGTAACCCTGACTGAAACAGAAAAACCGGTTCTGAATTACAACCAATGACATTATTTGAATGGAGGTTACTGTTATGTTTGTCCAATCGCTTCTCACTCAGAAGAGTTTTCGGCCCGCCCCATTAAAACGGGCAACCGAATGAATGAGAATAGGCTCTTTGTGATTGACGCGCGAGGTACCCAATGAACGGTAGGTTTTGATTGACGGACGCGAGTTTCGGCCAATCAACAATGGACGTGGGCTCGCATAGGTGGCAATGGAGAATGTGGGAGGTGTGCACTTAAATCTGGATAGACTAGTATGTTAGAGGAGTTGTAGGGGTGTGATGCCACAACCTGCTTATAAAGGGGCGCACACATTGAAGCTTTAAAGCAGTACATAACGACTTATTTTGCAGGACATTCACCACGCACAGCCAGCCGTAGACATGGAGTCGTTTAACGTGGTGGAGACGCTAAAGCCTGCCGAGAGAGCGCTCTTCTGGGTCGGTGCATTTATCACGGCCTCGCTGGCGCTGTGGCTGCTGTACAAGATCATCACTGGCTTCAGGATATGGGTGCTGGGAAACGGGGATCTACTCTCTCCCAAATTGGGAAAATGGGCAGGTAAGTTAAACGACAGGCTGGGAATGAGAGACATGGGTGGGATAAATGTAATGCGCATTTGGCGCAGCCTTAAACAAAATAAAAATGAACTTCATGATTTTGGTAAGGACCTAAAAAAATTCAACTTTTTGCGCATCAGATATAATTGAACACATTTTTGTTATCGTTTACTAAGTCCTAATGCTTGTATCACTCTCATAAATGAATAATCGTTAAGAAAAGATCAGATCAGCAGACTAATTGAGGCATTTGTATGTTATGCTTATGATCAATAGAGGCGACGTGTGTCCCAGGTTGACTGATTGCGCCATACATTCATATATTATGCGCAGATAGCATGTCACTCTTGAGTCATTCAGGTATGTCAGCCTTTCGACATCTTTAAAAACGACTAATTTGATTTTAAAATATACTAATTGAGTGATGTAGCCTATATAGCTGCTTACAAAAACATTGTCAATTTTGATGTTTTATTGAAAACGCATACTTTGTACTATACAACCAGTACAGCCAAGACATCTGTTAATAATTTTTCGCATTTCAAGTTTTTCCTGAATCGTATGTGCCTGGCCTGACCCAGTTATCCAGTTTCCCGGCTGCGCTTGTCAATGTGTGTCCCGACAAATGCGCTTTTCCACGTCGCTTTGACAGTTTCGTGGGTTAAATGCGGCTTAATCTTTCAGCAGATGCCTTTGTAGCCGGTGTTGTCCGCTTCATCTTTTCACTGGGGCACTGAGGTTGGTTTTGGCAACATGACGCAGTTTAAAACCCCAATCTTAATTATAATGCGGGTCCATACCACGTGCGGCATGTGAGAGGAGACTTGTGTGTGTTGCTTAAATGTACAAAAGGCGTGAGGTACAGCGCAAATAATTTCTCCTGAAGCAGTGGTACTTTCAAATGCTTTTAAAGATTTTGAAATGGCTCATCATGCCAGTCTTTCATAGCTTAGGATGATGCCTAGACAGCAAGTGCACTAGCGTTCAACGCCCCTAGCGGTCAGCTGGGGTAGTGCACATGCAAAGCGATTTGAGGGTCGCAGCATCTTCGGTAGAGAGTGCTATGATTAATTTCAGCCCCTCCCCCCCTTCCCCATCGAATGACATTAGCTGAACGATACGTCTTGCAAAAACATGGGTTGGAAGGCATCACCGCTTGAAAGGTTTGAACCGATATGCCTCATTCAGTCAGTTAGATCACCTGTGAGGAATGTAGTTTCCTGTTGAATGTGTGTCAAAGGTGACAATCTTTACTACATTTAACACCATATTATCGATAAACACTATTTAAGAACAAATTAACTTGAAAAGTGGAAAATATTGGTAAATAATGACCAAACCAATTATTGATCATTTTATTTCTATATTTTTTTGCATATAGACACAGCCTAATTATTGAATATTTTGCACTGGGACATTGTTTTCAAAGACAGTTAAAACATTTTTACCAACCTATTCTTATTACATTTAATATATACTGCTATTTTACTTGAACATTTATTTTGCCTTCCAATTTTATACATGCACAAACATACAAACCACATAATTTTAACTATTCACAAACCTGTATATGTATGTGTGTGTGTGTGTGTGTGTGTGTGTGTGTGTGTGTGTGTATATATATATATATATATATATAAGTATATTTCTCCTCAATTAACACTAAATGATCAAATACAGGTATAACCACAATTCAAATTTGGGGAAATTTTGGAGTGAAATATGACCTGCACATTTTACCACTAGGTTTCGCAAGAATCGCCCCTATGCTCCCTAGGTGACACCACTCCCTTTCACATTTTGCTTTCCTTCGTACATTCTGCCAATGTGATGTCAAAAATGGAGGTGAAGAATGCCACTCCCTGAAACTAAAAAAGCAGGGTACTAGTTGGACTCGTTCAGTTTAATATGTGCTGTCGCTCACAGGTTGGAGGTGACTAAGTGGAGTCGGGAGGGGGGAAACTAGTTCCTCTTCCTGCCAATCCAGAAGCACAGGTCTTGTTGGTTCTTTGACACGTTTGCAGTTTCCCTCACCTCTTCACCTTCGTCTTACAGACTTGTTCAAGTGCATGTTGACGTTATGATATCACGTCATAAGATGTTTTTTATTTATTTTTTTATAAAGGTATAATGTGCTGACTTTGCGGTACCTTGAAGGTGAGTCATAAAGAGGAATGTATGAGCAAGTACCAAGAAGAAAGGCCCTGTGGTGTGTTCCTGTAGCAACCAGGCATTCCTCGCCTGAGTCGCTTACTAGAGACCCCTGGTGTCTGTCTTGGGAAATGCACTGCTATGGTTAAGGTTGTAAGCCAGAGGTTTAGTTATTGTGCATGATTTTCTTGCAGCTGTAGAAGCACAGGCTTTTCTTAGACCATTGTTATTAGTCAGATGTGGCCTCTCTCTCTCTTTCGCTCTTTTCACTCTTTGCATTATTAAAGTATACATATTACAGAGGAAACCCAGGCAACATTCTTTTAAGGAATCACAGATGTGTTAACAAACGGTAGAACTATTAAACCTCAAATTAATTCAGTGACATCACTTTTTTGAAAGTAAACTCTGGGGTTCATTATCAGACTCATTTTGATCATTAATACATGTTTGAATGTCACATTTCACCTCAAATTTAAAAGGAAATGCATATTTTGCATTAAGGACATTGTTTAGTTTAGGACAATTAAGATTTGCTGTGCATTATGACATTACAACAATTAAGCACATTTCCCTAAATTCTTATTACAGTAATGCTTTAATAATAATAATAATAATAATGTTTTTTGTGAAAATAATACAAGTTCTATTCACTTGGGATTCTCATCCTCATGCTACAATTTTAGTGCATGAATATGTAATTATTTAAATCCAGTATGAAGGCAAGAATATTTATTAAATGTGTATATTTAAGTTTCAATTTAAAATCTAGAATGTTATTTTAATGTGTGTTATATAAATATATATTGTTCACACACTTATTTTATATTTTAAACCCCTTTGCTCACATTATCCTAATTCTTTTTATAGAAATGCCTTTACTTTCTTTAAGAAGCAAAATGAGATTATTATTATTTTTTTTTTTTTTTTAATTTAGTGGTGACGTATGACCTAACCATGTTCTTGACAGGATTCGTCATGTTCCATCTTTCAGAACCCGTAACTTTGAATGGTGAGGAAAAGAATTCCATCCAACTCATCAACACCACATTAGGAAGCCCATCACTGTGTATAGGCCTATGGTTGAGTTTCGTCTGCAGTTTGTGACTGGTGCAGTGTACTGTGAAAACGAGGCAGGTTGGCCTTTCTCTCAGCCGAGTTGTGATGCTGACCAAGCAACACGAGGAAGCCAGAATTACAGCTTCATCACCCCCACCCTTCCCCATCTCTTTTGTCCTCCAGTGGCTCACTTCACCCTTCCGTAGAACACTAAATGTGTTTGAGAATCACAGTTATGTAACAGAGCTGCAGTCATTCATGGGGATGGGGGCGATTGTGTCACACAAACTTGCTTTGGCATTTAAATCAAGGAGTTTTACTGATTGAAAACCACTATGGCCTAGGCCTTTCTCAGTCCGGGTGAAACTTAGCAGCATTTTGACTTGTTACAATACAGCTAACGCTCAACATTCTTATTCTTTCTGCATGTGAACGCACAAGTTTGTGAATAGCAGCGTTAGCCCATTCATGCTAGCTAAAAGAGGACAATGTGAATGAAACTATTCCCAGGTGCGTGTGAGACAGTGAATGTGGACTGCAGCTTGTGAATGTGTGGGCCCTCCTGCACCGCCAGTGAATGATGACAGAGTGTGACTGGCTCTGGTCTTCAGGTGAGGTGATTGAAGGGGGCTTCAAAGGGAACACTGCCGTTCATGTGACTAACACGCTTGTTGCCACGTGCTGGAACCGAGGATGCTGGGTAAAACTGCTACCCCTCTGTCTATCCCTATCTCCATTCTCCATCTCTTGCTCATCCCCTCCGTCTCCATCTCTTCTCCCCCCTCCCGAATCTGTTTGTTCGCTCTCTGCGAGCCCCCACCCTCCCTGTTCTCTTCTCTGTCACGACTCGGCTCCATTTATTTATTTATTTGCTGGAAAAGGAAATCTTCCATCTGGCGTTTAACGTTACACCTACAAGTCACATCTCATTCCGACCTGCTATATCGCGCGGCGTGTAGCATATCTCTTTGACCAGAATGATAATTTGGTCTCAACCAGAGAATTTGCACTCATTTTAACCGTTTAGATGGCATTGTACTGTTTTATTTATTCATTTTGATTTTGCAGTGCGCTAATATCAAGCACAGTGTGTGTGCCTTGCAAAAATGTGGAAGGCCTGTGGTATGTTAATTGCATCTATATTCGACCAAAAAAATAATTTAACCAAAAATGGCACAATTAACACTATTTTCTTAACCGTTTAGATACCATTTCCGTTCTTTTAAATTATTTTATTTATTTATTTTTTTACAATGTGCTATCAAGCATGATACTTGCAAAAAAGTCTACGTTTAATTGATCTCAATGGCTATTTTAATTGTTTCTACCATAATATATAATAATACTAATACTATATTTTTTAAAAAAAAATGCGTTGTTATTAAGCACAATATAGCCTACGCGCCTTTGAATTAAAATGTTAATATGAATAAGACACTCTTCTCCTACAGTACTTTTACCTCAGTGGTCCGTGACAGGTGTTACTTTTGCACAAAGTTAGTTTGTTACTTTTTCTGTTCTAATTCATTTTTGCAAGGAGGAGACGGTTGCGAGGAGAGCTATTGATTTTTTTCTCTCTCTTTTTTTGGAACGCGTGTGTCTTTTTGCTGCTATTTCTGATATTGCACCCACTCACCCCCACATCTTTTTTTTTTTCTTCAATCCACCTTCATCGAGTATAGATGCTATTTTGGGTGCTGAATTGCTCTGGTGTGTAGTTTTTCCTGCTGGCCATGTGATTGGCTTGTGCTATTTAAAGCATGTTGCTGCTTTGGGGGGAGTGGGTGGAGATGTTCGCGTTCTGCAGTGCTACAGAGCCAAGAACGGGAACGGTTCATTCATGGAGGGAGAGAGAGATGCGACAGATTGCATACAGTAGCGGTCTGAATGTGAAAGGCCTAATCAACCCCCTTTTTAATCTCGCTACACTGGCCTCCGACGTTTTCCTTCACGATTGTCCTCCGCTGCAAGCATTAAGTCCCTGTTCCATAAGAATCGGTCAGCTCCCACCCCCCCCCCCCGAAGGCTCTACAATGAGCTGGGTTGCTGGGGGATGCAGAGAGAGACTGAGGGTGAGCGGGCAGCATCTTGTTGGTATTCAAGAGCTGCGGCTGTTCCAGACGAGGCTGCTATTTTTACTCATTAGGCTGCTTTTTTTAGCGCTGGAATATAGAGTCGGAGGAGGGCCTGTGCGGCTACTTATTTCTGAACGTACAAGAGCACGACTGCTCGAGCATTCTCTTTTGCAAGGGGTGCTCTTCTGGGCCTATTTTTATACATTTATTTTGAAGCTTGCTAATAATGTTCATGCTAACAAAATACTCATGCTCAGGGAAGTGTCAAGCATCAGTTTTCAGAATGTAGCCGCATGAATGCATCTTCATGGTTTGTCACAATTAAAGTGCTTCTGTGGGATAGTCTTGGGTTATGACAGTGCTTAATGATCGGTCTCGTGTTAAAATCATCCCCTGAATGCTCCTCGGATATCTGGGTAATCTAGATGTTGATTAGTCTTGGATTGTGTCAGTTTTTTGTCAGGCCACATCTTTTCTGAAATGCAACCCCAGTTTTAGTGACCTTTTGCTTTTTAAATGCTCCTATGTTGGAGGAATGTTTCTTAAAATGCTTGTAAGAGCAGAATTTACATTTGTGTTCTTTGTGACTAAAATTGTATGTTTTTCTAAAAACTAAGGAAGTACAATGTTTTTGATGTCCGTAATATGAGTATTGTTCTTCCACCATATCCAAAGAATGAACTATCCCCTGAATAACAGCGAAGAGCTTGTGAGGATGAGTTTGAAAAGGAGGTTGTGTATCACTTTCTTTTGTTCCTTCTCTCTTTCGATCCAGTGTTCTCGCTCCCGTTGTCGTGCTCTCTCTTACTTTCCACCCATATCTGACTTTGCGCAGTCTCCCATTACCCCCCACCCTCCCGTTTCTATTTTTAGCAGCACCCAGGATCCATCCTCACCCCTCCTGTGCAGTCGTGCTCTACAGACGTCATCAACCCCCCCCCCCCAGTCTCCCCCACAGCCCTGTTCTTGCGAATGACCACTGCCTATGCCACACTTTGATCAGCCATCACACATTGTGTCTTAATCCTTGCCTTTTCTGTTCCTGTGTATGTTTGTAAAACAAGAGCCTCATGGGACATTAAGATGGGCCTATGAGTGTTGTCGTGTTTGAGTTCATTAGCAATATTTTGTAATCCATATCTGGTCAGACTACATGCTGTTTTTAAGTCAAAGGGAAGTACTGTTGATGGAAAAAGAAAAATTCTTGTTATTGGAAAATTCATTATAAAATCAATAAAAACAATTCTGAGTTCTGTGTGGAATTTATGGTTGCAAAAAACCCCCAAAAAACCCAAACATATTCTGGCTTTTAAAGAATAGTCATAAATGTGAAGGGTGTCCTTCTGTGCCGCTAGCATCACTAAATGGAATGAGGAGCATGACTGTTTTCAAACATCTGATGGCCACGCCCTCAACTAACATCATTGGTTGAGCCAGTGTTGTTGGTCAGAATTGTTAAATGCAAATAAAAAATGCATTTGAGTCACAATGTTTACACCTTTTTTGATAAAAACAATCTAGAAATGGCTAGTTTTCTAAAAGCCAATGTGTCGTGAGCTCAAACTCACAACCCTTCGATTGCGAGTCAGACTCTAATCATTAGGCCACGACTTCCCTGCCATTGAACTGATAGCTCCGCACATTACTTGAGCCAGTGTTGGCATGTTGTGCTGGTTGGGATTCTCAAACAAGTTTTGAAAATGTCAGTGCTACACTTTTCAGGGAAATCAACCTACAAATTGCTACTTAGAACAATTTTTACATATTAAGCTAAAAAATATAATAGGATTTTAACATAAATTAAAATGACACCCTTCAATTTTATCGTCACTTAGATGGCAGTTTACAGGTGTAGGATTGTTTTGATTTGAACCTGGTCTATCCGAGTAACTTTTTGCCTAAAACTAGCTTTTTGACAAGTTTTTTTTCTCTCTCTCTGTGTGTGTGTGTGTGTGAGTAAAATTAGTTAAGATGCTGCAAACACTGATCCCGTCTTTTTCTTTCTGCTTTTTCCAGTTGTGACTGGAGCCACGGATGGGATTGGGAAATCCTATGCGGAGGAGGTAAGGGTTCCTCTTCTTATTTATCTCTTCGCTCCACGGAAAGCACAGTGACTCATCACAAGACAGAGGTTTCACTCTGAGGCCATGAGAAGGAGGGTGACTAGAAGACTGCTTGTAGAAAAAGACCTGTGTTACCTCACATAACTCGTACAGTTAAAAGCCATTCTTTTATGTCACTGCTAACTCCCAAAGTTAACATTCAGCTTCATCTTTGGCTTTTTCCGTTAAAATTTAGTAATTCACAATTGTGAAAAAAATAATTACTGTTTTCAAACAGGTTTCCCCCTTAGACACTCCTATTGTTTGTAAGTGAAAGTGAAAGTGAAGTGTCATTCAGCCAAGTATGGTGACCCATACTCAGAATTTGTGCTCTGCATTTAACCCATCCGAAGTGCACACACACAGAGCAGTGAACACACACACACACTGTGAGCACACACCCAGAGCAGTGGGCAGCCATTTATGCTGCGGCGCCCAGGGAGCAGTTGGGGGTTCGATGCCTTGCTCAAGGGCACCTAAGTCGTGGTATTGAAGGTGGAGAGAGAACTGTACATGCACTCCCCCCACCCACAATTCCTGCCGGCCCGGGACTCAAACTCACAACCTTTCGATTGGGAGTCCGACTCTCTAACCATTAGGCCACGACTTCCCTTAAGCTAGCTCTCCCCGTCGGGGAATCGAGCCCCGGTCTTCCACGTGACAGGCGGAGATACTGTCCACTATACTAACTAGGAGCTCCACTATACTAACGAGGTTTGTTATTGGTCAAACAAATAGCCCCGCCCCTAAACACACACTATTGGTTGAGCCACTGTTGCTATGCTGGTCAGAATTCAAAAAAAGTTTTGAAAAATGGCACAATGTTTACACTTTTCTTCTAGCTTGATTCTAGTTGTTTTTACATATTAACCTTAGGAGAGACTGTCTTAACAAAAAATAACAGACTTAATATTTGACAGACAATGAGCTATGACAAAACTTATGTTGTAATATTTCCTCCTCTCATACAGTTGAAATATGTCAATTCATATTTAGTTTTAGAATTTCTAGGAAAAAATTAGTCGAATATTCTATTTTAAATTCTAACAGTAACTCAAGTATGTTTTTTTTAACCATGAAAATAGCCAAAGAATGTGACCTGGACCACTTTTAGGAGATGTTTTCATTGCAATTATCAACACAAATATTTTGCATTGTTTCTCTTTGTCCTGAATAAGGTGATTCAAACTATCTTCTGTCTTTTAGCTTGCTCGACGAGGATTCTCCATGATGCTCATCAGCCGTTCCCAGGAGAAGCTTGACAACGTGGCAAAGTCTCTCGGTCAGTGTTCGGCCAACTGTGTGTTAGCAAACTGCAGAACTCATCTCTGTGAATGACAGACAGTCCTCCTGATGTTAATGAAATAGGGTTTATTTTTAGCCCTGGCCTGAGAGGCAGAGTGGGGAGAGACTGGGCAGTGACTGGGCAGAGAGCTGATGCAGGCTGGCAGGAGTGCACAGTCAAAGGTCAACGCCGAGCTCCAGGAGTCATGCACAAAACTTCTCCGAATAGGGCCAAAACACTGTTTGCCTTTCCTTTTCCAGTAAATGTGAATTCTTTAGATTCTAGATAATTGCTAAGATGATGTGCATGTAACATGAAGATTCTTCAGTCTGTCACTGGTCCCCTAAGTGCTGAATGGCCAAACATCCACTGTTAGACCATTAAGACGTGTGAAGTTCGCACTGCCATGATCATTCACACATAATACAATAATAATTATTGTTATTATTTTTGTTTCCTCCCCTTCCTTTGAAGTTTTTAGGGTTTATATGCCTTTTTTTTTATTCCTTAAATTGCATTTATTTTTGGTATGAATGAAGTGTGACCGGCCATGATATTGTGAATGGGAGTTTTCTTCTTCTGATTTGGCCTCATTGTGTGCCCTGAATAATGAAGTAACAATGCCTTGATGGTGATTCTTAACCCGCCCATGATCAAACACCCTGTCAGGAATCATATGAGCTCCATGTGGATGCAGACAGTTGTTTATATTAGCATAAAATTTTATTATAATCAACTTTTAAAGCTGTCTTAAATGCCAGCGCTTAACTGTTGAGGTTGGAAGGGGAAAAATCCCAGTCTGCCAGTTCCTCAGTCGTACTGGCAACACAGAATGGGTGGGAGGGGGGATGTTATGGCTAGTCACGATCCAGAATGTAATTTGCCAAATCTAATTCTCAAATCTCACATTTGCATAGATCATTTTCCATTTGGGGTGTTAGAAATCACAGAGAGCAGCATTCCACAAGCCCCCTGGACAAAAAAAAAAAGAAAAAGACTTTGGAGCTAATTTATGTGTTCTTGATCTTAAAATAACCCTTCTATATATATATATATATATATATATTAGTTAGAATATAAAAAACCTTCCCATCTCGCTGCGAGACCTGAGAGGAATTTTCCTCTCATAACTGGAACAGTGTTTAGACAAATGAGCCTTTGGACAATAAATTCTAATTGCTGCAGGCACATCAAACAAGCAGAAGAGGGGAGGGGAGGTGTAGGAAGTTCCTCTGACAGCCATTCTTTGGTAAACAGCGCCTCCTGCTGGCCAGAAATATGTGTTTTGGTGCAATGGGCAAAGTCCCAGAGAAGTTATTTTTAGAACAGCAGCAATAGCAGGGATGCCTGCTCTTGGACAGAGTTCTCCAATGCCAATATTAGGCCTGCAGCTGGATCGATGACCCTTTCAGCAGTTTTCATGGGGATTTGCATCGTTTCTTTGAATTAAGCATCTGTTATGTATCTTAATTACAGAACGCACATATAAAGTGGAAACAAAAACCATCGCAGTGGACTACAGTCAGGATGATATCTATCCTAAAATTGAAAAGGGTCTCGCTGGACTGGAGATTGGAGTCCTTGGTAAGTTTTTTACTTTGAAAGCAACCCAAAACTTAAATTTGTCTTGAAGCTGACATGTACACAACTTTCATTCTCGATTCCCTATCCGTGTTGCTTTTAAACCTTTTATTTGGCCTCCTCTTCTCAAAGTTTTTTGTTGTTGTTGTTTTTTCCACCTGAAATCGTGATTGAGTTTTTTTTTCGCTTGTAGTTTAGAGCTCACGTCTCATTCCTGATTCCTTATCTCCACCTAGTGGGGATATTTAGAACATGCATACGGTATTTCAGGTACCCAATGTCAATCATATTCAACCACATCTGATTCTATATTTCTGTCTTGATTCATAGTGAACAATGTGGGTATCTCATATTCGTACCCTGAATTCTTCCTCCACATCCCTGATTTGGAGAACGTGAGTAACTTCTCTGTCTGAGAAGGAAGGTTTAATTAGTAGTAGCCATTATCGTTAAGAAATATTCACCTTTTAATTTGCTTTCGCAGTTCATCACCACCATGATCAATGTCAACATCACCTCAGTGTGCCAAGTAAGTAGACACAAACAACCTATTGATCTGTTGAACAGTTTCGGAATTCTTAATTAAAAAAATTCTAAAATTCTAAAGTACTGCAACGTGACCGCTTTGATGTACTCCTCCTACTGTTGTACCTGTTCTCTCTCCCCGTGTTGTGCTGATCTCCACCAACGCTCCCCGTGTTCACCACCCACGCATTCTCTCTCTCTCTCTCCCCCTCCCTCCCTCACTTTCTCTCTAATGCAGGAGTAATATATTAGTCTTTCAGATTTATTATATTGTCTCAAGTCATTTGTGGAGCATGTGAGAATGTTTCTTTTTTTTTTTCTTCTCTCCAGATGACTCGTCTGGTGCTGCCCAGAATGGAGGCAAGGTAAGTCCTGGTGTTTGATATGAAAATTCCTAAAACAGCCGCTCTCACTAAAAAAGGAATTCAGTACAGCTTTTGAAAATAGGGTTTTTTCCCACCTGAGTATTGTTCCCCCCACTGTTTGTGTGAAATTGAAAAGTAACAATGCACTGATCCCATTGGCTGCTGCTGAGTCACGTGCAACTCTAGGGCTAATAATTGAGCTGGGCAAAGTTTGTACAAATAGGTCCATCCTTCTGCTATCCCCAGCACTCTTCTGCAGCTGCAGGGGTACTGCATGAGAAAGCTGGTGCCATGGCAACCCACATGGCGACAATCATTAGATGTGTGTTGAAATGAAGTACGATGGGTGACTGCAGCGTTCAGGTTTCCACACCTGGAAATATACCCTATTTGATGTCAGTGTCAAATGTGATTAGTTGAATAAAGTTTGCTTTTTCATTGCAGAGCTAAGGGTGTCATCCTCAATATCTCCTCTGCCAGTGGCATGTTCCCCGTCCCAATGCTGACCATCTACTCCTCCACCAAGGCCAGTATCTTCACAACATTCATCAGAGAGATCAGTGGTCATAGTTGTTTCAAAGTTGTTTATATTAAATCATCTAAAGTTAAATTGGTCGGATCATTGTTTTAAAATGTAATAAATTAAATTATTTACTTGTCCCAGTCCATATTGGATATTTAATTTTAATTTATTTATTTATTTTATTTACTTTTTTCTATTTTTTTTTGTATGTATAAGTGTAATGTCAAGTTTTTTTTTTCTTCTTCTTTTTTTTTTCCTTATATGTATAATTTAGGGAGGTAATTTATTTTAGTTTGGTTTTATTTTTTTGAGGTTTTGATTTTTACTTGTTATCTTTCTACAGGCCTTTGTGGACTTCTTCTCACGTGGACTTCAATCAGAGTACAAGTGCAAAGGGATCATTATCCAGGTAAGAGAACCAAGCATTAAATTAGAATTTTATTATTAATATTACTATTGTTTTTTTTTTTTGTTTTTTTTTTGTAAAGTCTCTTAAGGTTTTTGTTTAGACCTATCAGATATGAATAGTAAAGATCCAGCCAGCCTAAAGTGCCTTTTTAGTGAATTACATCAAATCTCTCTGTCCCTACCAGAGTGTGCTGCCTTTCTTTGTGGCTACCAAGATGACGAAGATCAGGAAGCCCACCCTGGACAAGCCCACCCCTGAACGCTATGTAGCTGCTGAACTGACCACTGTGGGACTGCAAGACCAGACTAACGGCTATTTCCCTCACGCCGTCATGGTACGACAGCCTGAATGTCTCATCTAGTGGTGTTTCACACATCATTTCATTGATCATGTTATCACCCTAAACTTCTTTCTTATATCGGTGTCCCACAGGGCTGGGTGATCGACGTTCTGGCCCCCATCAAGCTGGTCCTCTACCTGGGCCTGCGCATGAACAAAGCCCAGCGCGGCGGATACCTCAGGAGGAGAAAGCTGCGATAGATTGAAGATATCGTGTGATGGAAACCGAACTGGATGAGATGTTTTACAGAACATGTGCTGAGATTTGAGATTCACTGGAGTCATTTTGAATCTCACGTCTTTGAAGTGCTTCGTCTTACTTAATTTTTTTTTGTGTGTGTGTGTTAAATGTTGTGTGTTTTGGATCTCTTTGGATAAATATCTGGACATACTCACGTTCCACAATGACTCATTATTATTGACTTGTTGCTGGTTGCCAGAAATGGAGACTAATCTTCTTTATAGGGTGAAAGAAGTGCGGGGAGGGTTTTGTGGCCACTGCTGTTGTAAGCAGAGGGTTATTTATATGGTGATGGTGTTTTATATTTATTTAATTACTAATTAATTATGCATTTTCTTTTTATCTGGTACTATCTGTTTGCAATCTTGTTAGCTGCCAATAACTAGTTTGCATTCGTGCCTTAGACCTTCTGATGAGTGATAAATGGGTGCTGGCCTTTCTTATCATTAATTTAACATATTTAACAAATCTATGGTGAATATTTCTTTTAATCTTGTACTGTATCAATATAAAACCAAAGGTCTGATTTAAGTACATTTTTGTACATTTGCTTTTTTAGACTGTAAGTTTACATGCCAGATTTGGTTTATTTAAAACCTGTGCCATTTTATAGTCGTATAAAACTAGGTCACGTTTATTGAAAAGGAGATCTAAAGCACGTTTACATGATTTTCTCCACTCAAGACTTAAAGGTGTGGTGGAATGTCACCTGTTTGTCTTGAGTTTCATCCAGAGGTGGATTTGAGGAATACCTCCATAGCTTGGATCTCCGTGTGCTTATTTACGGACCAGTGCCAGTCAAGCTAAAACATCCGGGTGCTTAAACCTCTTTAGTTGCCCCTGGTTTAAAGCTTGAATGTTATCCTTCCAGACGTGTTGAAGAGTGGAACAAAATGCGCTGCTTTACTGATGCGTGACGATCTGAAATCTTGTTTAATAAAAATTATTTCTGTATTGGTTTTTGTATTTTGTCTTTTTTAATAAATTGTATGACTCTATTACGGTTTTGTGTCTTTTGTTGGATTTAGGTTTTAAATGTTACAAAGCGATCGATAAAACGTTTGGCCTTAATTAAACACTGATTTAGAATCGACGGGTTTTGATGCTTTTTGTACTCCAACAAGGAAGAAATATATAGATGCATGCTATGTTATTCTTGAAACAGTACATGATTTAACATATTTTACTACACTGAATTCTCTTGAATGAAACCAATGTATGGATGTAACTGATGTGCAACAGATTTGCATATGATAATACAATTATACAATACAGCTTCAAAGTTTAAAGCTTTGCCAAGTGTTATACAGTCATCTTATTTTAAAAAATGTAATAATCTATAAAATAATATATATATATTTATATGAGGTATTTAACTTGTCAAGTGCCTAATATACAATTTAAGATAAAGCAAATTTATAGTAACTATTCTAGTTTCTAAATAATTTCACTTGTAATACTGGAAAACTACTAGAAGTAGACCTATGTAGGAGCATACGATACGTAGTACATCTTAAACAAATATACAGCATTGTATTTGCATTATACACATATTTTATGCATATTATAAACATGTTCATATTAATACAGCAGGGTACTTCCAGAAGAAGGGGGTAGGAACCGTGTTGGTTTTCACCGTGTCATTGTAGGAACACGGACAGGTTTCGCCGAACACCAGAACTGATTGTGTTTCTTTTCTTCAACGCTCTAAAGAATGAGATCAATTTAATTGAAACTACTGAGTGTAAGTGTTGTTTAGGTTGTTCATTTCTGAGACAACGCTGACAGATTATTAAAAATTTACTGGAAATTTAAAAACAGTGTCTCAGTCTGTGTGAGGTGTGCAAATTTTAGTATACAAGATGTCATAATAAGTCTGTTTACATCAAACATAGCTTATGCGGTTTATAATATAATTCTCTGTGCTCATCATATATACTTTTGAAAAGACTGGTTTTATAAACTGACCTACAGGCACATTCCAGAATGAAAGCGTTATCCTTGAATGAGTGATTTACTGAAATTTCCTGAAGATGGCAGTAAATATCTTCTGTAGTCAATTGCAAAACTTGGAAAAAATAAATAAATCATGTCCTTCTAAGGTACTAAAGCCCACTGACATCATGTTTTCTGTCTTGTCAGATAAGTTTTGAGTTTTTAATGAGTGATAAAAGGCAGCGAGCTAGAGTTCAGGGCTCCTGGGCCAAACCTCTTCAGAAACCACAACAGCCAAGCGGTATGCCATCTATCTCCTCTTATAACTGTACAGCAAAGGTTAAAGATGTCTACAAATAAATAAAACTGAATTATGTTGACATATTATTCCACAACTTGGCTTGATTGAAATTAACAAACAGTGGTTTTCAGGTCTGCAAAAGTCATGAAAATGAATACAATTTTGAAAAGAACAGTGATTGAATAAACGATTTGTGTTTTTATGATTTTTACCGTAAATGCTTAAATGAATTACTTCATGTATCAATGTATTGTTTGCATGTATTGTTTCAGCTCAACATGTCCCGTCGGCAGCAGGATCATGGAAATCTGCACCGCGATCATTTGAGTTCCATCAGCCAGCAGACGTGAGAGCCATTCTGTGGCTTTTTTATGCTGTTTTCTTGGACAGTATGTCAAATCTGAGTTTTCTGATTTATTCTGTATTTCTTTTTCAGCCCATCAGAGAGATTCCTGTGGAGAAAGTGATCGAGTGTGTGACTCAGTCCCAGACACTATCAAGCAATAAAACCTGTTGATTGACACACCGTCTATATCTAGTGTGTTGTTTTCTTCTCTTTCTCAGAAATGCTGGTGACTATGAGATTAGTCAAGGGCCTACTGGTGTGTCCAGGTAACAATGCTCACATTTAAAGTTGCCTTAACTAAAATAAATTACTTTCCGAAGACATCTTCCTGCATTTAAGTAATTGTGTCCTTTATTTCTGTCCAGACTGCGACTCATACCAGGGTTTCTACCGCAGGAGGAAGCTGACTGGATGTTTAGCAAGCTGCTCGCTGAACTGCCATGGTCACAAAAGACCAATTATAGGATGATGGGTGAGTTGCATGTTGAGGTAATGTAAATTGAGGGGGAAAAAATGTCTTTTAACCTCCTAGTGAACTGGAGATAAAGGCCCAATCCCAATTCTGTTTTATACCCCTTCATCTAAAATATTGATATACTTAAATATACTGATATTTATATTTCCAAAAATATTATGATATTTTGCTTGCAATGTTAAACTTTAAGATATCTATTAGTCAATGAGTATAACATTATAATAGACCACTTACGTAATCTATAATAGAAATATCAGTTGTCACTCTGTATCCCCTAATAATGTCTTAGTAAGATGATATTTAAATGATGATTGAGAGCTGAACAAATAAATGTTTCTCAAGAGCACGATGAATCAATATGATATTCACATTTCAACAAGAATTTTCTACAAATTGATGGATAATCGAGGAAAAGTTAATTCAGACTAGTAAGGGGTTTGTCTTGAAATATTATTAACAATATTAAAGTTGTTCTTATGTTGACTTCATAAAGATCATTAAAGATTTCACAGCAAAATGACACGTGAACCATAAACTGAAGGGGGACATTGTTTCAATTATACTAAAATGCTTTTTATTTGATAAAGATGTTTAATCTACTAAATTTAATTACTATAAATCATATCTAGTAGATTGTGTCCATCAGGCTTTTCAAGTTTTAATTATGTTCCTTTATCCAGTATGATACAGTAGGCTTAATAGGGTTAAAAAGTGTCATAAAAGCATCATAGCGGGGTGTAGTGCACAAGTAAAATTTACACATTTTTTTATATTGTAGGATTTGCACTAATTTTTTTCAAGTAACTTTCACACATGGAATTAAGTAAAACCCACCCAACTATGTCAAGTAATATTTAAAAAGTGAACAAGTGCATCAATTAATTTTATTTCACCTTTAAGTCAAGTGTTTACACAAAAGTAAGTATATTTTTAGTTTGTCACTGCACTTCTATTACCACCGCTATGTTCATTGAATGAAGCAATGAAGACCATAGTCATCATAAACAGATTGAAAAAATATATTCATCAGCAGTCATCATAAAGGACCCATGCAGTTTCAGTTAATGCATCTAAAATGATTCATGTACTGTAGTCCCAACAAAAAAAATAAATTAAACTTCAGATTTACATATTTTAAGTGGATAGAAATAAATTAAATTTGTTCTTTTTATTGAAGTAAATTGAACCAGCAGCAAGAACATTATTTTCCAGTCGCATACGAGCATATGTTGAGCCTTGGTGTTAATGTGGGAAAACTGGTTCTAATCTGACCCAAGACCAAAGCAGAAGAATCAAAATAAGCATGCTTTTACGCACATGATGAAATTTTGCGTCTGTCCCACTCACTTGTTCACAAAGTGCTCTTTCCACAATGACTCACATTTTCCAGGCCTTCTTCATCAGTAAATTGGCAGGAATGCCACTGCCTCCAGTTTCTCTCATCTGTTTACCTTCTCCAAGACCGACATCATTTGAAAAAGTCCCAAATATACCAAATGTCTAAACAGTTGCTTTGGACTAAGAGCAGTTCACGTTTGACTGTGACTGATCGAGATCGTTTTTGGCAAATGTTCTTGCTTCGTGAGCTTTCAGGCTGTTTGTTGTGGAGAGATGTGCTATTAGTTTTTAATCATTTTGAAATATGATTTTATACCTTCCAGAGTAAAAATATAGTGGAAAATTCCTCAGTTGTGGAATTACTTCAGTTTCAGCTGTATAGCTGCTCTACAGAAGACAATAGTTTCATTATCCAGCACAATTCAGTTTAAGCTTTCTTCTCATCTGATAGTATTAGTGGAGTCATTATCGGTAATAATACTGAATATTAACTTGATATTACTTAATAGGGATGGTTTACCCAAAAATGAAACCAAGCTGTTTCTGGTCCCCATTGACTTCTCCATATTCTCCATACTATGGAAGCCAATGGCTACCGTCAACTGTTTGGTTATAGCAACACTCTTCAAAATATCTTCTTTTGTGCTCAACAGAAAAAACAAATTCCTTGAGGGTGAGAAAATGACAGAATTTTCATTTTTGGGTGAACTGTCCCTTTAATTTTATTTTAAATAGACATTAGGCAGAATTGAAAGTAGAAATAGCTGAACATGCTTCATATTCAGTATGTTTTTCACTTCAGGTGATGCATATGAATCAGAATCAGAATCAGAATCAGAATCAGAATGAGCTTTATTGCCAGGTATGTTCACACATACGAGGAATTTGTTTTCGTGACAGAGCTCCGCAGTGCAACATAACAGCGACAGAACAAAAAACACAATAAGGAATAAAAAATACAAAAAAATACAAATAGGTGGGTAAGGATTGACAATATACAAATTGACAATGTATGGCAGGTATATTAAAAAGAGCATTTATGTATGTACATGTATATTATGTGGAAAAATTGTAACTGTACGCTAAGTATGTGTGTTTGGATAAATAAGTGTATGTGTATATAAATATAAATATAAGTAGTATAGTGAACCCAGTATATGAGGAACCCAGGCTCACTTGTTGGTATGGAGAGCTCCCGTATACATATTCACGTTCCGCTATGCAACCCAATGCTCAGGTATATCACTATTTCATACTGCATGTGAGCAAATAAAATGAAATCTAGCAATATATTAAGTAAAGCATGTATTTCTGTATTTTTCTCCTATTACAGTGGCATCCAGTTCTCACCACTTTACGTCTGGCCGTTGAGCAGAAGAGCGGTCACAAGTTTAACTCATTGCTGTGTAACCTGTACCAGGACGGTAAAGACAGCATTGGTTGGCACAGTGACAACGAGCCGTCATTAGGACCCAAACCCATCATCGCCTCTCTGAGTCTGGGCGACACAAGAGTGTTCAGTCTCCGAAAGCAGCCACTTCCTGTGAGTCTGCCAATATCACAGTCATGAAAGGGTTTAAATGATGGGAATTATAGCTTGATAAGGATGCATGATATTTTAGCACTGTGATTAATCATAATAAAACCAAACTTCAGATTATGGCTGGCAGCTGTTGTCAACAGAAGAGAAGTTTAAGGGATCCCTGTGGTTTTACGCTAACAACTCGATGGTTTTGAAAATTCAGGATTCATTAGTATTGAAATTTCACAGTGCTGTTACATAAAATTAATATTTTAATTATTTTTTTATTTTATTTTACAATGAAGTATTATAGTAGGAATACTAATTTTCTTATTTTGTCCATTTTTAATTTTGTAATACTAATAATCATATAAAAATAATAATTATTAGAGTAATTTATATGTTATCACAATTATTTTTTTGCCAAATTGTAAAAGCACAGTAATTTTGGAGCTTTAAAAATGCTTCGCGTTTTAAATGGCAGAAAAATCACAATTTATTGGTATATCGACTGATAATAGAGATTTTATTTTTAAATTTGTCAATATCTGTCAATATTGGATATTTCATTTAATATATTTCTAGAAAAATTAATCTTTAAAAATGCTGATAATTGAATAACTTTTAAGTCTAATGTTTGGATATTTAATTTAATATATATTGGTTTAAAATTAGTTTAATTTGATTTCAGCATTGATTTCAGCTTGTTTGTAAAAAAATTTCATGAAATTTTTACCCAGTTTTTGGCCATAACATGAAAATAATGATTGACTTATCCATCAGTACATTGAATTAAAGGTCAGGGTAGATTTTGTGTATGCGTTTCAGGAAGATAAAGGAGACTACACCTATGTGGAGCGCATACGCATCCCACTGACCCACGGGACTCTCCTGGTCATGGAAGGCTGTACACAGGTGGACTGGCAGGTACGTCACTTTTAACTGCTCTAAAGGAAGTACCGTATTTTCCACACTATAAGGCGCACTTAAAAGCCTTTAATTTTCTCAAAAAACGACAGTGCGCCTTACAATCCGGAGCGCCTTATATATGGATCAAGGCGCTCTATCAAAATGTTGACATTCCCTTTAGCACAGCTCCATCTAGTGGATGCATAATGCAAACCCAGTCAAACGTTTGACGGCAGTATCTTCTATTCTATGCGCCTTATAATCCGGTGCGCCCTATATATGAAAACATAACAGAATCAGCAAACCAGGAGAAATCTAGGCATTGTTGCACCACAAGCTCAAACAGCAGCAGAAAAAGCAAATGCAATGATTTCTCTGGTATTTTGTATAGTCTTAAGTGATTTTGTTCTTTACTGATAGACATGAACTTTTACAGAGTATGTATCTTCAAGATTCAAAGTGACACAATAAGAACTGGCATGAGATTTAGTCTAATGTGAGCGTTTGAGCTGCCAGTTAATAACAGTCTTCTGAACACTGTTGATAAGCCAGACTGTGGAGAAAGGCTGAAAATGGCTAAATCGAAGTGGAAGGGTGGAGATGGTGTTCCTTTGTTTTGGCTCGAGTATGTTCTGGAAAACTAATCACACGTGGTAGAGATGATCTGGAACAGTCCACCATCCAGAGAGAGCGTTAAGTGCAGACACTGTTTTCTGCTGATGTGTAACAGTGTGAAGGGGGAAAGTGAACGTGTTTCCTTACTGCAAACTGAAGCAGACAGTGTTTCCAAGAAAGACTTTGCATAACATTGCACGTAAATTACTACAGATAATTGGGAGAATTCACAAAACATGACATCAGAGCAAAATCTGTGTCTTATTCACTACGTACTTGTAATAATTTGACTGGAGGCTAAATGCTGTAAAATAGCAATGCTTTTCATTTAAATTAAGTCACTATAGTCGCTCTTTTCATGCAAACACACCTCTATTAAATATGATGATAATATTGAGTATAGTATAGTAGTAATGATAGTTGTCATGATAGAATAATAATTTGGTAATGTTATTATGACTGTTCACAATACTAAGAAACTGGCAAATGTAATTAAATGTGTATTTTTTTTGTCATTTAATTTCAAAAACCTGCTGGAAGTTATTTTTGTGCTGTTTAAGAGTTGTTTTTGGATTCCGACTCCAAGATAAACCACAGGCCTTTGGTGAGGCACAAAGAACAGAGAAAGGTCAAGAACATTTTATGGCGACATCTGAAAACTGTTCAAGAAAGGTCACTCGCGGACTGCGCCAAAAAACTTCCAGGCGATCTTATTAGTTTGACATAACTCACACTGACCTGTCAAAATAAAGCTAGCTTAACCCATATGTATGGCTGTTCGCAGTTGCCTTTAAAATGTCTTCGAAACATTTAGAGGCTTTGAAAGCTGTTAAATAACTCTCAGCTGCTTTTGCTTAGTCAAGCTACATTCTCTATCATCTGTCTGTATAAATATACATGACACAATGCGTAATCATATCTGAATTATGTAATACACATCATGCATCACTGCTGTCTTTTGAGGCGAATGCCAAGGCCAGTTGGAGTCTGATTATCTTCCATTAACTTTGTCCAATGGTTACATTGCCTTGTTGAGAGTGTAGGTTTAACATTACTAATGTTTTTTTAAATAGCACCAGGTGGCAAAGGAGTACCATGACCGTGGGCCTCGAATAAACCTCACGTTCCGCACCATATACCCAGAGCCAGAGCGTCCCAGTGGGAGATTTGTGAGATGATTGCTGGGAGATGAGGAGAAGAGACTGTGGGTTTGAAGAGATCTGGAGAGGTCTGTCTCATTTACAGAGCACCAGTGATGACTTATATACACAACAGACTACACATCATTTCTGTTCAGTTTAATTGTTTATTAACATGTGGAAGTTCATAAAGACCTTGAACAATGGATTTTTTGTTTACATAATGATTATTTTCTCACTGCAATTGTCCACAAATTGCTTATGTTATAAGAAAAAGTTATAGGGATTACTTCTTTACAATGTTTGGAGAATATATGTCAAAAAAGCAGTGCCAACTGGCTCATATTTCAGTTATGGCCCCCCAAAGGCTCTTTTTCTAGGTAAATTGCTGTTTAAATATTACATGTTGTGCAATTTTGTATTTCTAGCTTGTGGTGAATAAACTTTAATTACATACATTTGTTCAGTGTCATTATAGAGTTGGTTACGCTACCGTTCAGAGTCTGTAAGATTTTTTTTAAATACTTTTGAAGTCTCTTATGCTCTCCAAGGCTTTTTCAAGGATTTAATTCATTTTAATTGTCTTTACTGTCACTTCTTCGATTTGATTAATTTAATGCGTCCTTGCTAAATAAAAATCTTACTGATCCTAATTTTTTGAACCATGGTGTATGTCTTTGTGTTTAACAACTGTTTTATTATCAAAATTACACATATGCAACCTAAAACATTTTATCACTAAGGTAACAAACTCACAGTAAGTCTTTTGTCCTTTTTGTATGATTATGAGGTTTATTATATTTTCAAGGGCTGCCAGACTTTCCAAGACATCTGTTTTTTACAACTTGCAGCCCTCAGACTTGTTTTCTCTGTGCAGATGGTTGGTAAGCTACTGTGTACACTTGACTGCTAGCCTCTTCTCATTATTGATGAGTCACGGTCGAGTTCTTGTGTGGTTGGTTAAGAGCTGAATGGCAGTCTTTGTGTCCTCACACGTCACCGCCAACCTCGAGAGACCAGGACTACGTTAACATGGTGGCAGCTGAGCCAGCAATGCTGTCAAAGAAAATGCTCTTAGTTTAAAAGCATAACACACAGTTAAAAATGTTCTGTCATTTTAAATTGTTGCAGATTCGTTCTCTAGACTTCAAGGCACCAAGGGTCAGATATGGGGCTTTTATGTTACGCTTTTAAAGACTGTATCCCTAAACATGGGAACGCCATTGAACATAGCATAGCATATCTCAATAGCAGAGATTTTCCAGAATGATTAGAAACTGCAAACCCTAAATCTTTTACTCTTGCTTGTGACATCCAGTGATTTGTCGGAGCTCTTTAATTTGAGTTTCTTGGTGTTACTTTCTGCTCGCCTTGGCAATGCAACAACTTTCAGAGCTTCCCCATAAACCCCGACCTGCACATGGAAATGGTGCTTCTGTTATGGAATGCAGGGACCCTCGCTGTGTAATGGGATCATTGGCCATTATTTTTCCACTCCAGTTAAATTGTTATAAATTCATTCCCAGAGTGTGCAGGGAGACCTGTTTGGTTAGGGTAAGTAGTGTACGCAACATCTGTCATGACTGAGCTCTTAGTGAGAAAAAGATCTTTGCAACACAAATGAGAATATATGAGAAACTTGAGAGATTTGTGTTTGTTGTTTAAAAGTCCACCAAAACTTTGATGCTTCAAAAGGTTCACAAAGAGAAATAAGTCCATATTAATGAAACGCTTAAGAATGAATTGAACTCTTCTGAAAAGATAGAAGGCTTTATATGCTGAACAGATGTAATGAAATTTTTATTTCCATATAAACATTGATCAACACAAACAGAGCTCATCAAATGTAGTAAACAGAAGTTTCAACGCTCTTGTTTGACACGCAAGAACCAATGTGGTTTGTTCTCGCATGTCATTCAAACATGTTAAAGTTTCCTCATACCAATGGGGTCTGTTTATCGCAAGTTTTATGCGTGCACATTAAATTTTCCGCAAGAACCAATGAGGTTTGTTCTCACGTCACACAAATATGTTCACTTTCTCTCAAAAACCACCGAGGTTTGTTTTCGCATGTCACACAAATGTGTTTGAGCTTCTGTTTACCATATTAGATGAGCTCTATGTTTTTGTGTTGATCAATGTGTGAATAAAATCCTAAATTGAATCTGTTCACCATATGAAGCGATTGCACAAACTTTTTCTCTTTATGAAGTATTTTTGGAAGTATTAAAGTTTTGATTAATGGCCTTTCAATGGAGGGACAGAATTCTCGCAGATTTTATTAAAGATATCTTCATTTGTGTTTTGAGGATGAATGTAAGTCTTACAGGTTTGGAACAACATGTGGATGAGTAACTGATGACAGAATTGTTCTTTTTAGGTGAACTATCACTTTAACATAAATTGATTTTCAAGATGACACTGAAACCTTCACATTATTGCTGGCCAAAGCACCTTTAAATAACCTTCTGGCATGGTGTCCAGTATGCTGTTAGCATTTCTCAGTTGCACTAGGATCATAACCGAAAAACCATTGGGTAAAAAAAATTAAAATACAATAAAAAAACAACAGCCAAGTCCAGTGGCCCATGTCCTGCCAGGATCCTCACTCCCAGTAGCCCTTCAGTGGCCTTTTATTAAAATGACCACATGGATTAGTTATTAGCACCTGTCTGAAAGCTGGAACTGGTCCCTTGTGTCCATCCACAAGGGTCTGCGTTCATGTTACATCAGAGTTATGTTATATGTTACATAGAGTTTTTGTCATATGAGTTGGACTTAGAGCCAAGATAATGTTCGTAATAACAGCAATTTTCAGCAACGTGGAAATGTCCAGAAGTCGTTCCTTTTCTGTGAAAGATTTGAGGTGACATGAGCAACATGGACTGTGTTCTTGGATGCAAAGTCCACAACTTTTTTTCTCCGCTGGCCGGCTTGAACTTCATGACACACGTTTCCTCTTCTCCTAATTCCCAGATAAGAGAGCTGTATCACGAGTCTAGACACATAAGGCTAGGCGTGGGCACAGATCCCTTAGAAATTGGCAGTGTTTTATCAGTTGAAGTCGAGGCCTGTGCTCCATCTCTTGTTTTCTCATTCCCACCAGTTCTAATACCACCAGTTCTCCAACAGACTTAGGGGAAAACTCCTCCTTTTCCCAGCAGAACATTGGAACAAAAACAACATCCCCTGTAAGTACATTTCGCTTTCCACGACACATCTAGATCGAGATCATGTTTACTCCCACAATACAGTGTGCAACAGAGCTAGTTAATTGCTATTTGTTTCAGTACTTCCAGGAAGACATGGACTGAATATAGCTTTGTGGAGTCATATCTAGGAATCCATATTTAGGCCCTGATATGATCTTGTTTGCCGTATATCTAATTTCTGTCTGTACATACATAGTGATGCACAATATATTGGATATATGTATATATATATATATATATATATATATTTATATGAAATTTTTTTTATTAGTATCATTGACTGTTTTTAATTATTCATGCTCATTTCCTTTATATTTGCATCATTTACATTTAAATTACCATCATCATCATCATCATTTAATACTCTCTCAGAGTTGCTTAAACATAACCTTTACCAAATTACCAAATTACTCAAAATTAATATCTGTTTTTCATGCTGTTCATGATAATGTTGTGACACATTTATTGAATTTCAAATAAATTAATTGTAGTTTTTTTTTTTTTTTATATAGTCACATTTTTATATCGGCAATTTATCGGTTATCAGCCTTGGCATAAAATGAATGATTGGCTTATCTGTATCATCCATCTCATTTTAAGAAACCAAAAATCTAGCATTTTTAAAAGTGTTATACTTTTCATCCTGTTGTATCTCTTGAAACCAAGTTATATAAACTGACATATTTGTGTTGGTTAAAATAAATAATCTGTTGAGGTAATATAAGTAGCTTATGTTTATGTGCTTATGTGTACAGGACTGGAATGTTTTGGTGCATGTTGGAGAGGTCAGTATGTTGGCTCTGCTAATTTTGGATGTTATGTCGGGCTATAAATATATGGCTTTTTTTTGGCCGCTGTAATGTATTCTAGCCAAGCCAAAAAAATAAACAAAGTGGCTCGGTGAGATTTATCTTCACCTCTTTTTTATCATGTTAACACACACACTGCTTAATGTGAAAAACTAATTTGTTAATCCTACTTATAAGCACATGAGCTATCATGCACAGTTTTATATATATGTCACTTTCTTTCTGTATTTCTTTTCTTAACTGTATGTTATCGTTTAATGTTATGGCACAATGTGTGACTAGTTTGGTGAAGCATATGACATTGGTACGGATGTGAGCAATTCTAAGCTCCATATCTGTGGATTACATCTCCTCTTATTCGCTATTTAACTACTCTTTTGCCTTTGGATAGCTCTCAGAATGCATCAAAAATTTCTTAATTTGTGTTCTGAAGATGAATGGAGGTCTTAACCAGAATGAGGGTATGCAATTAATGACAGAATTTTCATTTTTGGATGAACTAGCCCTCTAAGTTTGTTTGTCTAACACAATTTCTTAAATATTCTCCAAGAAAGGCTTTCTTAACCTGTTAATGGATGAAAACCAGATGAGACATTTAACAAAAGTCATTAGCAGTTTTTGTATCATCAAAGCTCTCTTTATCATCCACTGTTTGAGTGAACCAAACCTCCTTATAATGGACGTACATGTGTAAAGGCATTAACTTCAAAACAGATTTGAGAACATTGAAAAAGAATTACCTTTTTTTAAAAGGTACTAAAAAAAATTAAAATGTAATACAAAAAACATTTAAAACAAACAGATCTTTAAAGGAAAAATCTTTACATATGCATGCAATGTGATTAGCAATAAAACATGCAATTTGTAATAAAAAAGGTAGGTGTGATCAAGCCGTACAAAAATGTACAAATGAGATTAAAAAAAAAAAGTTCATGAGACTATGATGATCTGTAAACCTTTTGCTTGCTTCTGTGACAATGGCAAGAGGTCTGAGCTTGAGGATGAAGAGGGGCTCCTGTTCAGTTTGTTCAGGATTGCCCAGCTGTCCCTTGCTGTATTTATTTAAAGTATTCAAAATACCAGCAGCTGTTGCTGATCATGCAGTAGAGAAGATTATGGCTAAAATATATTTCATCTCTTTGACTGGCATTTCACAGTTTTTTCATAGATGGAGACCAATCTATGAAATGATTTATACATGCAGTGAATGCCTTTTTTTATATAAAATATTTAGTTGTTGTCTAGTTACAAAAACAGTTTATAAAGAGGGTGGTTTATTTTTCAAAGGCATCATGGGGCCCTGGCTTATGGTACATGCAGTTTGGTTTTCGAAGACATGTGTCTTTGCTCTTTTGTACATCCCTTCTGCATTAGTCTAGAAACGAGCTATTAATCATCTTGATGTGTTCCTGCAAATGTGGTGTGTGTAGTTGTCCTTGACATCATTACATGATGATACCCTATAGCGTGTGGATAAACTTGCATGTCTGCAAGTGTCTGAGAGCTGGCCTCCCCATACCAAAATAGATGTTACTTAGAGCAGACTTTATGGAAACCCCTTGACATTTGATATATGGGACGAGAATGAGTGTGCTGAGAGTAAGTGAGGTGGCACCGTTATGGTTTCCTGTTTTGCTTCTTAAGGGTCATCCTTAGAGTCCATGACAAAACGGGAGACGCCATGGTGTGTTGTCACAATGTCCAGCCCCCAGTTTCATACACTGCTCCCAAAATGTCTCTGGGCTCATCAGACATGTCTGGCATGGACCGTTCGAGGGTTAATGACAAATCTGAATAGCACAGGAAGAGAGTGACGAAGAGTGAGAGGCTGCTGAGAGCTAAAAGAGCTCATTACGGTGGTGAGATCATGGTCGTGGCACTACGGGGAGATTCTTGTTGCTGAGCTTACAACACCTCTAGTAAAAGAAATATATAGCTCATAGATCAACCTTTTGTGTCCTTATCTGGAAAAGGTGGCATCATCATTTACTTTCCTTTGAAAATACAGTATATTCTACAAGTGAAAGAAGTCTTTATAAAGTATATACGTATTCTATTTTCAAATTATTATTATTTTAGGTTGCATTATTTTAGATTTTCACAACTTCAGAATTTTAGTTTTGGTACTGGCTTAAAGGGATAGTTCCCCCAAAAATGAAAAAGCTTGGAAGATTTTTTAATATAACTCTGATTGTTTTCATCTGAAAGAAGAAAGTCATATACACCTAGGATGGCTTGAGGGTTAGTAAATCATGGGATAATTTTCATTATTATCTCTTTAAGTATATATATAATGAGAATATCAAATAATATGTAAAGACACATTACATTAGTTTTTAAAGGGAAAATCTGATTAATTTTAATCAAAGCAATGTTGTAATGAAAATATCTGAACTGTCCTAAAACAGCTTCATTATCTTAATGACCTGAACATGTTCTAGTGAGATTTGCCCCCACATGTATTTGTACAGTATGTTGTGTACATTTCTTCAAAGCTTTTTGTTTTCTAACTATCTTTTGTTTATCTATTCTTTGCCAATGACCTCTCACTGTCCATTTTTCTGTTCCTGGCCATTTGTTTATTTCTCCCTTTTCTGATTCTCTCTGTTAGAGTTGCATATATCTTCTTTCCTCCGGCCCCTCCCGCCTCTTCTCTTTCCCAACTCCCTCTCTGGCTGGCATTTATTTCAAGGATCTGACTCGGAGGGACTGGTATGACTCTTCACAGTGGGTAGGCGGAGCCAGAGCGGAGTGGGGAGATGTTAGGGGAGTGAAGCAGTATAAAAGCCAGAGCTGTCAGTGGCACGCTCAGAAACCTCAGACAGGGAGAACTGAGATTCAGCTCACTCATCTTCTGGAAGTTGTCTGCTCAAGCCATTTGTTAGCTTCACCTTCTGTCAAATATAGACAAGAAGGATACAAACAAAGCTACTTTGGATCCTTCACCACAGGGAGACCTGGAGAACTGCAAGCCTCTCCAAACATCTCAGAAGCCGAACGCCCAACCCTTGCCATCCAGAGACATGGCTGCACGTCCAATGGAGACGGTGGGTTTTGCCATTCTACCCGCACACATATTGGCGTCTGCCATGGAGGAGTTTCCCCAGCATCTACCCGTCCCTAAGTGTCTGGCTCGGGGCCGAAACCGTCCACGGCGGCCCCGAGACACCCGCTTCAAGACCCAGCCGGTGACTTTTGCAGAGATCGCTGAAGTGGAGGAGGAAGGGGCTTCGCCACTGGAGGAAGAAAGGGCAAGACGGTCCTTCCTTCAATCGCTGGAGAGTCTCAGGAGAAGCACACAGACTTTGCACCACGCAGGATCCACGCAGAGCTGCCGCACAATGTCTGCACAGGCTAGTCTGGACTCCAGTGACTCAGACTCGACACACTGAGAGAGTGAGAGGAAGGTCCGAAAGATGGCAGGACTGCAATTCAGTGTATTTCGCACATATCTTCCTGTTAAATTCCTCTTTCACAGGTGTTAACCTATAGTTGTTATGCATTTATGTGCAGATTCCACTTGAGTAACACTGGCACAGTGATTGTTTAGCTCCTCTGCAAGAGCAAAGTTGTAGCATGTTAGAAGATTTCAGAAACCACTTAAATGCTTACACAAATTCCTTGTTTATCATATGAGACTTGAGGACTGGTGAGGTTTCATCTGTAATGAACTTTACAAGAGACAGAGGACATACCATGTCTGATTCCATTTTAATAGACTAATCCCTTGTGCCTGTTTAAGACTGCACACTCCAATGGGTTCTTCAATGCTGGGCAGGATGTAGACTGTCACCTTTTGCTATAATTCACTGCTGTGCTGACGAACGAACTAAAAGAGGTATAATAGAGATATTTTATTTTTTACAGAAAATAAGGTTTCAAACCCTGATGTGTAAGTCTGCCAGAATGGTGAACTTACTTATGAAATTGATGAGGAGCAAATTATTGTACTTTTCAAAAGTATCTTATATTTATTCACAGATTATTTTGCTATAACATAGTGATTTTAGGGAATTGTTCTGTTGACGGTGTGGACTTGTAAAGTCACTATCACTGTACATAAGAGAAAAAAGCATTTATACTTCGATTTGACTTGTTTATCTTAATTAATTTGTTTCATACCTTCTGTAGTTATATAAATAAACTTTATAACATTGGATTCATCATCTCATTTGTCTTTTGATGAAATTCGGCTGCTTACATCAGCAAAATTACAGAGACTTATTAAATGATAATTTGTTAGAAAATGATGGAGAAATCTTTCATTGTGATAATTTAAAAAAGTATGCTAAATGAGCAAGAGAACATGACAGAAAATAAAACTGTAAAGTCATTGTAACAGTCCTTAAATAGTCTAAATATGCATTTGTACTTTTTATTTTATATATATATATATATAAAATTACATTATTATTATTATGAAACCAAAGATGACAATAAAGAACCTTTATGGAAATAAATTTTTAATGCTAAAACAAGAAAATGTTAAAAATGGAAATAAAGTGACCATAAAATGGGTTAAAAGAAAAGAAAATTGAAGTAAAGTCCAGTAATGAATCTTCATTGCATAATATAATGAACTATTACAGCTTCTGACAATAATGATCACGCATAATCTCAGATGTTTACACTGTGTCCACATCCACAGCACAAAAACACATTTCATTGGTCTCTACTCCCTCAACATCTAATTTCTATCAGCCATTACAGATGCCATGTAAAAATAGGGTCTCTCTACCTTGCCTTCTGATCTAGTTACATTATTGGAAATCATACCTCTCCATCCAGCTGGTGATTTTGCAGTGTTGTGAAAGACTATGCTTGACACCAAAACAGTGTGACTGGGTTTATTTATGTGTTTTAAGTAATATTCTTCAACCCAGAGTCAGACTACTACATAATCTCTGTCCTTTCTGACTGGAGAGACAATAATTCATCTGAATAGTAATAACAACAGTTATTAACAACAGATGTGCAGAAAATAACTGTTTTCATATAGGTTTCTACAGAGCCCATTCAGACGGGCTAAACAATAATGTTTTTTTTTTAGTTGCTGTTGACTGGCTTAAATCAGACGAGTCCGGTTTTGGCAAAGTTGGAAAAACAGCTTTGTTCAGCATGTTTACACAATAAATCCAAAGTCTGCTTTGTTTTTTTTAATCCACACAGTAAATTCATAGCCTTTTTAAAAAAGTATACTCTATTATATAGCATGCACGAACACAAGCGCTCAGCATGTGTGCTAGAAAGTTTCATCATGGTCCAGTGTCTGCACTATTTCTCTCCGGAAGTTATGTGCGCAAAAAAAACAACAACAACAACAAAAAAAACAAGTATATTTTCGGATTAAAGGGTTAGTGCCCCCTCATGTTGTTGCAAACCTGTAAGACCATTTTGATGAAATCTGAGAACTTTCTGATCCTGCATAGACAGTAATGCAACTAACGCATTTAAGGCCCGGAAAGGTAGTAAGGACATCGAGAATGTGGTAAGAGAATACTTTTTGTATGCAAAGAAAACAAAACTAATGACTTCATTCAACAATTTCTTCTCTTCCTTGTCAGTCTTCTAAGTGTGTTCATGTCAGTACCACAACGCGTGTTTGTGCATTCCTCTGCTTGTAAACAAGGCACAGCGCATCCAGGTTCTACGTCAGAACACTGACTCCTGCATCAGCAGCACCACACGCAAGAGTCCTGCTACTGTTATGAACACAAGTCGAAGACTGGCATGGAAGAGAAGAAATGGTTGAATAAAGTCGTTATTTATTATTCTCATAGGTTCATAACTTTGATGTCACATGGACTATTTTAACATCTCCTTACTACGTTTCTGGGCCTTGAACTTGATAGTTGGATTGCTGTCTATGCAGGGTAAGAAAGCTCTTGGATTTAATCAAAAATATCTTAATTTGTGTTCCAAAGATGAATGAAGCACTTGCAGGTTTGGAGTTACATAAGGGTGAGTAATTTATTACAGAATTTTCATTTTATGGAGAAATATACCTTTAAATATTGGCATCAGCTTGGACAGACACAACCATATCAAATACTGGAGATGACAAGAAGAATATGTTTATGTTACATAAGAATAAGTTAAGCCTGAGTTCACATACAATGACATATTTCGAAAGGCTATGCATTCGTGTCAAAACTGAAGTATACTTTGGGCTAATTTTTTGGCATCGTGCACATGCTCTGAAAGATCAGACGTTTATTTAATACTTCAAATATTTCATTATTACTTGTGGTGTCATATATACATGGACAGACTAATGAAGAATGTAGCTTGACTACATGAATGCTGTAGCATGATTATAATTGTGCATATTAATGTGTTTAGTGTTGCAGTGTCATTTCGGGATTATCAAATGTTTTGATAGCACCACACTGTCCGATAAATCATCTTATGAATAGCTCACATCTTTGTCACTGACACTGCATATTAAAATGTATATGAGAACATAATTGCACATACAAAATCACCTTTAACTGTTTTTTTCTTCAGAGGCAGTATCCTTGTTCATATCTCTTTTCTGCAGCGAAGCACCTCAGTAATCTACTTTGCGTGGTGTGGTTGCCATGGTTATAGTGAAGTAAAAGAAATATGATGTTTTGAAACTGTTGGGAAAAACAAACTTTATGTTCATTTCCCCAAGATGGTCTTGTCTCCTTCTATCTGCCCCCCCTCTCTCTTTTAATCAGTCAATTTTTGCTTAGTGCATCAAATCTAAATACACCCTTTTATTGATGTGCATTATTTCTGAAGCTTTATTTTCACACCCTTTTCAGAACTAACACCATTTCTGCGCTTCATAAAAGTTCAGATATAAATATGACGCTGCAGATTAATGAATGTACTGTAGGAGTGCTACCCAATGCCTAATGTGGAGTGAACAAAAACAGCCTTCAATTAAAAACATCATGTTACCAGCAGGCATTTGGACTGGCCCTCCTGTTCTTCTTGGTTATATAACAAATTCTTATCACTTATTCCTTGCAGAGAGAAGATCTGAAGAAAATGTTCCTCAAAAGGGAGTGCGTCAAGGAAACCATCAGGGTTAACAGACTCTTTTCAAGTCTATTAAATTAACACAATTGAATCAGTTTTATTTTGCAACACATCCTCTTTGCATTTGTGTCCTATTCTGTCAAGACTGTTTATTTCAATGTTGACATGGCAAAAACAATTCAAGTGAGTGGGCTTGAAATGTGCCTGAATCATTAGAGGATAACAGTGACTCATGTTTACAGGCCAGTGTTTATTAAATATATTGCTAGTGACAAGTTGAGCTGATGGGCAAAATGATTAAATCCTCCGAAAAAATGAAGAACTTGTCCTTGTTTTTGAAAAAACTTAAATCCATCTTCACGACATGTTACTCGACAGACTATCACATAGATTTTGTACAAATAAGGGGTGTTTTACATTCATTTTCTTGCTCATTTGCCTGACTTTTGCATCTCGTTTTGCTCACTAGAGTGTTGCCTGCTTAAGGCTGTCTGGGTTCTGTCTGCAAAAGCATTCATTTGTTGAATCCCTGACCTACATTCTCATACTCCGCGAAGCAGAACACTCTGGGCTTTGGGTCAGAACCAAAAGTCACATCTCTGAAAGTGCTATGTTGCCCTTGCTCTCCCAGTGTCTGTCAGTTTCTCTCATTGATCTGTCTCAAAATGACCAGGGATACTGAATGAGAAGAGGGTAACTAACCTATTTACACACTCTCTCATTTCCTCAAACCATCAATGAGGGCGGATGGCAATTGATGATATGCAAGAAATTATTAATAAACGTGTCAGGCGAAACAAATAGATCAATCATTTGAGTATTATTTATGGTGTTGTACTTCATTTTTACCATATATATAGCAGTCTGACTCCGTTCTGCATAGATGCAAGGAGGTTTTTGATGCTGTAGAGTTTCTGACATTTGTGAGACTGTTGAAATTAATTTCAAATTGAAAATGTTTCATGTTAAACCATCTTGTGTCTGTGACAGTTATGACTGGGAACTTATTTGGGCCTTCTTTTAAAAAGGTCATATGATGCGATTTCAATTTTTCCTTTCTCTTTGGAGAGTTACAAGCTCTTGGTGCATAAAGAAGATCTGTAAAGTTGCAAAAACTAAAGTCTTTAATCCAAAGAGATATTCTTTATCAAAGTTAAGACTCTCCCATGTCCCCTATAACAGCTCATTCAAACACGCTCCCACATGTCTACGTCACTATGTGGAAATATTTGCGTAATGCCAACCAAATGTTCACGCAAAAAAAGAAGGCATGGTTTCAGTAACCGCAGTTCATGTTGAAGTAGTCATGTCAGGGAGATGCTGTGCGTATTTAGGCGAAAGCAAAAGTAGATGCACTTAGGAATCTTTAAGATTACTTACAAAAGAACAGCGATGCATTTTATGGATGATCGTCCATAAAATGTACTTAACATACTTATTCTAAAAATGTGGTTAATAATAAAAGGTGGTTTGTGCTTTTATTCAGATGGTCTTGTCTCCATTTTTGGTTTTGTGTATAGAGAAACAGTAAAAGAAACAGTTTTCTTTGGTTATATATTTTAAACAATGTGTCTGGGCTAAAGAGCTATTAGTTGGCAAAACTTGTTCTCTTTAGTTTTTTTGTTCCTTAAAACAGACCCAGTGACTAATGTTGTCTGGGCAACAAACTAAATTGGCTTGATCGTCCAAAGATAAAAAAATAAGAATTTCAATTCAACCCTTAAATGGTTTCTGTATACTGAGTATAAAGAAATTTGAGAGGTTGGGGGCGAGACAGACCTTATTTCTAATTTATATTCCTTATTTCTATATACCTGGCATCAACTCAACATATTTATCTAATAATATTACCATGAGCAATAAGCAGGCCACTGTCCTCAAGGTCAATATCTCTTACTAATACTAATATCTTTTATTTTCATGTGAAGAACAAACTGTAAAATTGGAAATAAAAGCAATACAGAAATCTGTAATATTAATATTATTACTAAAACATGAAATTGTAGTATTTGAGTCCTAATGTGCATCATTTTAAAATATTGTCGAAGCAAGAAAGAAAACTAGTTGTAATTATGATTAATAATAACACTGGCAATACATTAATAAGCATATACAAAACGCATTAATAATAGTAATTAATTTGGTTACAATATAATGTGAGACTTATAGGTCTCACAATAGTTCATAGCGCTGAAATAATTTTCTTTGACTTCTGTCCAGTAGATGCCAGTAACACATGAACATTGCATTGCATACTAGGCACAAGAAGAAGCTCTTTTATTGACGTGACAATGGACCAATCACTGAGCTTTAAACGATTGACGTCTTTGTGTGTTTTTTATTGCTGAAGTTCTCTGGCCCTATCGCACGACGAGAAATGAATGACGTTTTAAAGTTCGTTTGCTTCAGCCAATGACATTCGCGAATTCTGAAGCGCGAAGAGTTCAATGGAGAGAAGAGAACGCTGGCCAACCTCTATGTGGCCAACGGAAACGCTAAAGTGTAACAAAACAACATTTTCAAAATGCTATTTTCATAACTTTCTGTTGTTATTATTAACCGTGTATTAATACGACTTAGTTTATTTCGAACTGTTTCGACGGCAATCATGACTCTAGCTGAGAAAAATAGCGGACGTGTGCGTTCAGCTCATAAGCTGTTTCTTGGTTAGCGTTCAGATGCGTTTATTGACGTTTAAAAAGACGTGACGTCACGTTTCGTGTCAGTTTTTCTCTTTAAATTAGATATAGACGTCTATACGTTTACTATTTGATCTCTGGAAGCGATATTATTTTCCATGACCGCTCTTTAAGTCCAGTTATGGCCTCTCAGAATGTGGTTTTTGCAATCGATGTGGATTATCGACCAGAAGAGAGCAACAGCACAACTAATGGCTATCAGAATCACCTTAAACACTGGATACTAAGAGTTCTGCTCAGTTTGGGACACAAATATGGGCTGGAAAAAGTGCGATGGGGTTATAAATTTTTTCATTCAAGGACTGTGAAAAGTGCAACACTTATAACCAGAGGATCTGATTTCAAGGAGCTCCAAGAGAAGGTGTTCAGTGACTTTGAAGAGGAGCTGCTTGTCAAATTCAGTGTAAAGTCACCCAAAAGTCTGGGAAAGTCCAACAAACTGAAACCAAGCCCGGCTAGCTGTGTCCAAAATGCCTTGAAAGAGATCCTCCTAGACTTCCAGTGGGACAGACCTGATCTGACATCTCCCACCAAAGTGACACTGAGGCCGAGAAGGTCAAGTCGAAGTGGCAGAAATATCCATCCGCAGGACTATGACATGCTAAACATTGACAAAAATATCCTTTTTGTTGTGTCTGAATGTCCACGGTCCAAAAGAGAGTTGGAAGACTACTTGTCCATTCGTGGAGATGACCGTAGACATCATAGAGACATACATGAGCAGTTGCTGCCCAAAGGTCTCATAGATATGCTTATGCAACGCAAAGTTATGCTTAATTGGGCTGATTCTGGTATATTGAAGGTAAGAGGTGCTCTTATAGAGTTCCTATAGAAAAATAAGGCTTATTTAAGTGTTTATGACTACAGTTTTTTTTTTACCAGGCTAATCATGTGGTGGAGGACTACACTGGCATAGAGTCATTGGCAGAGCTTCTCAGGCAAGTTGGTGGACAGGTTGTGCCCATGCTGTCTCCTCGTTTGCCATTGATGGACCAGCATTCTGATATAAGCCATTTGCTGGGTTTGGGAATAGACACCTTTCCTATAGATTCAACCAATAGCTACCTTCAATTGTCTGAAAGAATGCACCGACAAGTGTTTCCTCCTTTGGGTGGATCTCTATCCTGGATTGAAGGTATGTATATACACACACACACACACACACACACACACACAAGGACAATTAATCTTAGGATTTTTAATGAAGTCTCTTATGATCACCAAGGCTGCATTTATTTGAAAAAAAAGTAATATTGTGGAATATTATTATAATTTAAAAACAAATCCATTTTTAGTTTAAAATGTAATTAATTTCTGTGAAAAAAGTTGTCAGCTGCATTTTTTTACTATCAGTGTTGAAAATGGCTTATTTTTGTTGAAACAAACTTTTCAGGATTATTTGATGGAAAGTTCAAAATAAAAGCATTTTATTTAGATAAAAAGCTTTTGTAACATTACAAATTTCTTTACTCTTTTGATCAATTTAAGGCATCCTTGCTTAGTATTATTATTATTTTTTACATTTTACAAACTTTTGAATGGTAGTACTGTATATCATGGTTTTCACAAAAATATTAAGCAGCACAAGTGTTTTCAAGATATATACATTTTTAATATATATTCTTATATATATGTGTGTGTGTATATATATATATATATATATATATATATATATATATATATATATATATATATATATATATATATATACACACACATACATACATACATACAGTTGCTGGTCATATAATTCAAAAAGTGAAAACTTGTATATTATATTCATTTATTACACACAGACTAATATATTTCAGATGTTTATTTCTTTTAATTTAGATGATTATAACTGAAGACTAAGGAAAATCCCAAATTCAGTATCTCAGAAAATTTGAATATTACTTAAGACCAATATAAAGAAAGGATTTTTAGAAATCTTGGCCAACTTGAAAAGTATGAACATGAAAAGTATGAGCATGTACAGCACTCAATACTTAGTTGGTGTTCCTTTTGCCTGAATTACTGCAGCAATGCGGCGTGGCATGGAGTCGATCAGTCTGTGGCACTGCTCAGGTGTTATGAGAGCCCAGGTTGCTCTGATAGTGGCCTTCAGCTCTTCTGCATCCTTGGGTCTGGCATATCGCATCTTCCTCTTCACAATACCCCATATATTTTCTATGGGGTTAAAGTCAGGCGAGTTTGCTGACCAATTAAGAACAGGGATACCATGGTCCTTAAACCAGGTACTGGAAGCTTTGGCACTGTGTGCAGGTGCCAAGTCCTGTTGGAAAATGAAATCTGCATCTCCATAATGTTGGTCAGCAACAGGAAGCATGAAGTACTGACTACAGCTGCAGTCCAGTCTTTGTGAATCTCCCCCACATTTTTTAATGGGTTTTGTTTCACAATCCTCTCCAGGGTGCAGTCATCCCTATTGCTTGTACACTTTTTTTCTACCACATCTTTTCCTCCCCTTGCCTCTCTATTAATGTGCTTGGACACAGAGCTCTGTAAACAGCCAGTCTCTTTTGCAATGAACTTTTGTGTCTTGCCCTCCTTGTGCAAGGTGTCAATGATCGTCTTTTGGACAACTGTCAAGTTAGCAGTCTTCCCCATGATTGTGTAGCCTACAGAACTAGACTGAGAGACCATTTAAAGGCTTTGCAGGTGTTTTGAGTTAATTAGTTGATTAGAGTGTGACACCAGGTGTCTTCAATATTGAACCTTTTCACAATATTAAAATTTTCTGAGATACTGAATTTGGGATTTTCCTTAGTTGTCTGTTATAATCATCAAAATTAAAAGAAATAAACATTTGAAATATATCAGTCTGTGTGTAATGAATGAATATAATATACAAGTTGCACTTTTTGATTGCAATTAGTGAAGTCAACTTTTTGATGATATTCTAATTATATGACCAGCACCTGTGTGTGTGTGTGTGTGTGTGTGTGTGTGTGTATATATATATACACACACACACACACACACACACACATTTTATATATATATATATATATAAGAATATATATTAAAAATGTATATATATTGAAAACACACACACACACACACACACACACACATATATCCATATTCTAATATTATTAATGTAATTATTTAATATTAATGTTAACATAATTCATTCAAATAAAGCTTTTCTTTTGAACTTTCTATTCATCAAAGAATCCAGAAAAAAATGTATCACATCGTTTCCTCAAAAATATTAAGCAGCACAATAATAATATTGTCAACACTGATAATAAGTAATGTTTCTTAAGCACCGAATCAGCATATTAGAATGATTAATGATTACATATATATTTCAGTCTTTCAAGTTCTTTTATTTTAGCTTTAGCTTATTTTTCCTAAATGTGATTCCTAAATATTTTGTGGCAGATGGCAACAGGCAGTCCTGTAGTGTGAGTCTGGAGCCGGTATCATGCAGGCAGAGGTTTCTGCAGGCTCCTGTGGATGTGGTTCTCAGAGGTGTCCTGCAGGACCTGGACACCATCTGCCTCTCACGTTCAGCCTCTGAGAGCTGGATACTGCAGTGCACAGATGCTGAACTGGGTCAGGAGGCTTTTCAGCACTTAAAGCAGTTGTCCACTGGAGGATCTGCCATGGTAAAATAACAATCTGTTATGCTGTTTTATATAATATAATGGTTCCAGCTCAGAAATATGATTGGAGTCACACATGCAAAGCAGAAATGGAATAATTTATTTAATTGTAAAATCACACTGGATGGTCATTACTTTATAAATAAACAATGACAGACAGTAGCAGGTTTATTTAGGTTACTGTCTCTTTAAGAGCTCATGCACAGATCTGTTACACTGGTACCTGTGCATTTTGCGTCTGAACAGTTTACGTTCATTTATACTGAGAGTTTAATATAAACTAACTGTTTATACGTGAATTGCGCGAATACAGTATTGAGTTGCCTTTCGTGTCTTTTTGCACTTTAATGTTTAAAATGGCAAGACTAAAGCAAGTGCAAATGATACTTTCCATCATGTCATCACATTATAAGTGCGGAACCTGTGCAAATGAGTATATTAATGCGCAATGCCCATGTCCAAGTCCTGTTCTGTCTCCTCCACCACTTCCTCGACTGAATGATGTGAGTGTCGTAACTGTGATGTCACTGAGAATCTGCAGCTGTGGCACAGATGATTTTTGGTGTGGCGGCCCGCCACAGCAGCATAAATACACACCTGCTCCATTTTTATAATATTAGTCTTTAAAAGGTTGTAGATTCTTAATGTAATGCATATGGTGTTCTGTGGCTTTTTGCTTTGTGTTTGCAAGTGTTTATGTTGTGGATAAAGATAAATGCTAAAATAATTTATGAAGGTGATTTTAGCCTTTAGTGCAGAAGAGTTATATATTTTTATTTATTTTTAAGCTAGCAGATGTGAGTGAAGGCGGTGTGGTGTGTTCAGCGGTGCTGTTGGTGCTCTCCTCCTGTACGGCTCAACTCACTGTCCTTCAGCCTCTGGTTACTCAGGAAGACCAGCTCCTGCCCACAGACCTTGTTTCCTTGGAAACCACAAACGACCTCTCCAGTGACCTACCTGATGTTGTCAGCAGTGTTCTTAATGTCATGTTTGATATCATGGAGGATGAGGATCTTTCAGGTATTTGTTTTATCTGACACAATCAGGGATTTTTGTGACTTGTGCATGTAAACCGACAAACACAATCTTACGGTTTTGAAAAAATATTCTTACGATTTCCAGATCAAGTAATGTTGCCGTTTGTTCCTGACTGGGCCAGTCAAGATCTCAAGCAGGGGTCTTGTTCAAGGAAAAATGTGCTGGTAGAGGGATGGTTTCCTTTATCTGACCAATCTGGAATCAGCTGCGACTTAATGGAATCAATGAGGTTTGGAATCTTTCACTCATCTTTTATTTGACAAGATTAGCGCTGCACGATAATAGATAAATCATACTGTAATCTGGTTATATTAAATATCTTATTGGACTGCTCTGCTTTTAATGCAAGTAGGCAACCATTATATTTAGTAGGATCTTATAAGGATTTTTAAAGGGTTCCTTTCAAAAAACATTATTATTATTTTTTTTTTCATCTATCCATTTAAAGCATCTTATGCAATAGTAATGTTGTAATTTTCCATTTTCTTTTATTTGGTTTTATTTTGTTGCATTTGCACCTCCTATGTAACTGGTAGAAAATGCACAACACTGCTCCTGCCCTGAAAATAACCTGGTGTTAAAATCCACCCCCAAGTTGTCAAAATGGCACATATATTTGTTATGGTCTGTTTTTATTCTAGTACTAAAACGTCGGTCTTGCATATACAGGCTCCTGCATGCAGCTCCAGCGGAAGAGGAGTGGGGAGAGGAGTACTCAGATACTCAGCAGGAGATCACCAGCAGTCTCTCAGAGCTCTATCAGAGCAGCACATCTGGATCCAGTGGCAACCTGAGGTCCAAAAAACGTGAGTACAAAATGGTACACGATGAAGTGATGTATACATCATAAAATTTACTAAATATTTGGAGTGATTTTTTTCTTTATCTTTTTCAGGAGGTACACAATGCACACCAGTAAGGCAGAAGATGAAGACAATGTGTCGCTCTCTACAGATGCTGAATTTTGCTCGCTTGAATGTGAAAGCTCAAAAGACTCAGGGTGATAGCAGCTCTGCTGGATCTGCCAAAGGTGCTGAAAAAGGGGGCAAGAGATGCTCTGGGGATCGGACGAAGCCTGGTACGTTGCGTGAGTATAGATTTATTTAGCTGAGAAAAAAAACATACGTTAGGCTATATTGTCCAAGGTTTAAGTATCCATGAAGTAAAAACTGGATTGATTTTTAACTTTATTGTAAATAAATAGTTTATGATATTCATCGAATCTATTCGAACAGATTTCAACAGTGAGGAAGAGCTGATCACCCACCTGGGACTCACTTATCAGAAAGCTGTGGAGAACAGATCTGTGTCTGTTCCCTCTCAAGTCCAGGATATGCTTTCGGTTGTTAAGGCATTCATCAAAACCAACACTGATGTGGAGGTGAGTCAGAGGAACACGTACATCAAAATCACACAGTTGTGTTTCCTGGTTGCAGTCAACTGCAAAACATGGTCTTCCGTATCAAGAACTCTCTTGCACCCTTCTAAAAGATAAATTTTTGAGTCTGAAATGTTGTTAAACTACCAGTTTTGAAAATGTAACTGTTGGCAAAATAAATGTTACAAAACAGTATATACTACTTAGAGATATGTATTTTTGATATTGTGAATTATTGTGTTGAAGACCAAAGTCATGTGATCCTTTAGGAAATATGCAACTGATGTTTTTTTTTTTTTTTTGTTAGTTTGTTTGTTTGTTTGTTTTTTATTTAAAACTGCATATTTAACCATTTCTCACCAGGTTTCGTTCTTAGGCTTGGTGCAGAAGCATCTATTGAAATTCTCTCAGTTTATTCGTCAGCTTTATGGAAATTCTTCAGATGAAGAAAGTAAAATCAGGGAGTAAGTATTCAGACCAAATGAAATCAATGTCCAGATGAAATAACAGTAATCTTGAAACATCTTTATAAAGGTAATAAAAATGTATTGTACTTAGAAATTATTCATCTTTATACAGATGCCAGCTGCAAGCAGTTCTCCAACTTGAATTGTGCAGGCAATCAGAACAACAAGAAAATGAGGAGGTTGTGGAACAAAGAATTGAGGATGTAAGGAGACGATCAACCTTTAAAAACCTCAGATGTCATAATCAATATTTTAACTTTGTATGCAGAAGTTTTCTATGTTTTTTTTTTTGTTATTTAATATGATATTGATCCCTTTCATTTCGGTTTAAGGTGGCTGATATGCTCCGAATTATCTCCCGGAGTAAAGATGCTGTTTACTTATCCAAATTCATGCAGGATGAAGTTCTGCCAGTGTAAGTTATCAGTAATACAGGAATATTCTTGAAAATGCTAATTGTATCTAAACACAATTCATGATATTTGATCTCTGATATGGCATCTCCCAGGTTCCTGAACAGCATCCCTAAAGTCTTGGCAGACGTCTACCACAGTTTAGGAACTCAGTTGCCTGAGGCACTTGTTGCTGTCTTGCCCTCTGACTTCTTCAGTGATGAGTCTATAGCTAAGGACAGTGTGTCTGTGAGTCCTTCACTTTTCTCTGCCACACATAGCAATGCATCCAGTGTCAGAGATCATCTGGAGGAACTCCGCAATCGTTCTGCTAAAAAGAGAAGGTGATTGTCATAGAAAAGAATGTGTAATTATATCAAGTGCTTTGTCTAGAAGTGGACAAAAACTCTTCTCTTTTTTTTTTTTTTTTTTGCAGGCAGAACGTACTCACACGCCACAAAAGCATGGCTGAGGCTCCTCAGGCACTTCGACAGATAGAAATGCCAAGAAAGTCCACGCGTCTGGTAAGATTTCTTTTACCGTTGTTTTTATTCTATTATTTTCTGTCTCGTCAGAAGAACCAAAATTCTAACTTTACTATTTGGAAAACAGGCAAAGCCGAAACTCCCGTTAGAAAACCCTGCTGTGAAAAAACCACCACCTCCAAAGCAAGCAGTTCAAGGTAATTGGCTCATTCCATTTTAATCTTTATTATTCATGCTGTGGTTGAGCTGCTTACAAAGCTGTGATCTGTTGATGCCTTTTTTTTTTTTAATTCACAGAAGTAACAAAGGTAAGGAGAAATCTTTTCAACCAAGTGGCCGCATCTCCCTCAAAGAAGTCCAAAATGCCACGGAGCCAATCTGTGTCAGCAGTAGAGGGTCTTAAGAAACGCAAGCGTTCACATATGGAAGATGAAGGTCATTTTTATTTTTTATAGTGAGACAATGTTTAATTGTTTAATGCAGTGTGTGAACTTGAATCCTAAAGCTTTTGAATTTCAGGACGACACACTCTTCTGACAAAAAAAGTATCTGAGACACCGCTGCATAAACAGGTGTCCAATCGTTTACTTCACCGGCAAAGGACAGGCAGGTGAGTCCTATGTCCTGATTTTTAAGTTGTTGCTATATTTGTTCAATGATACTTGACAATTGTATGGGAAGCATCCAGTTTGAAATGTAATATTCTGTGATTCTATTCCTCTTTTTGTCACAGAAGATCTAGAGAATCTGATGTGTGCATTATTGAAGAGTCTCCTATCAAACCAGCTACTGGTTCGTGTCTAAAATTTTGCCACAATGTCAAAACATAGAAAGACTACTTACTAATAGAAAGGGTTTTAATAATACATTTGTCCTTAGACTTGAGGAGGAGCCCAAAAATTAAAAGCCTTACCAGGAGACATTCCAGTGTGTTCTATTCAAGCCAACAGCCACGCTCGCGAAACCTGGACCGTGCTATCTCCTCCTCTCAACTCTGCCACTCTGAGGGTAAAGGTGAGCAGGAAATAGTGAAAGTATCTGTGACCCAGTAAAAATAGAGATGTCATTAAGCTTTTGGACATAAAAATTTTTCCTCTGAGGCAATGTGTATTTTTTGAACATACTGTGAAGGTATATGCTGGTGCATTTTCAAAGTAGCCTTTTCTTCATTTTGCAGAAGGATTCAATGTTAGTTCTGTTAGGTCGCCAGTTCGGATTCTTTTTGGTGCTACTCAGTCCTCTGCTCGCCTGAGGCACTTTACAGCATCCTCATCAGACAAAGAGTTGTCACTTAGGTCTGCAGTTTTTGAGGTAATATCCATTTCAGTTTACAGTTGATTAAAATAACATGGAATATCGAAAGAGTCCTGTCATCTCTTTTGCTTTAATATGATACATTTATTTTGCAGAGTCAAAATAAAACACCACAGAAGTTAAGATCTGATCCAATAGGATCTGCAGTTGAGTGCAGAACCCCTCAGTCCCCAAGAACTCCATGCCGGACAGTTGGAGAGAATGGGATGACCCTGCGAGGGAGCCTTTTTCAGTCACCGGCTGCAAAGAGCCTAGTGGTAGAGACACCAAAGAAAAGCCCACTGAAGGGGATACTTAAGACTCCAATGAAAAGCCTCTTGGATTGTGTTTCTCCAAATGGCGCTTCATTGAGGAGCCCAAACTGTAGAACACCAAAGAAGAGTGTGACATGGTCTCCATCTCCACGAAAGTGCCTGCCAGAAAAACAAATTGATGTGCCAGAGTCTCCGATGTTTACAAAAAGATACTCACCAAGGCTAATTACACATGGCAAGAATAGCAGCCCAGAGGAAAGAAATGTTTTCAAAACACCCGATAAGGTTCCCCAAAGGAAATCCAAGGCATCTCCCGAAACAATGCCTAGGCCACTTGAAATGTGCGTCCTTGGAAATGTTGATCCAGAAACATCTCAGTCCATTACAAGATCAGGAAAGATGAGGAGGACACTAAGCTTACCTTGCAAGATTACTGAAAAGTCTGGTGAGTTTGCTTCCGTTGACTCACAACAATCTGATTCCAGTCCATTTCCTGTCTGTGCTTCACCATTAAAATCAAATATACAAACACCCATAAAAAGTCCCAGCTCAACACACAGGATGTGCACTCGCTCTGGAAGAACACCTGTAAAAGAGTCCTTGATGCTTTCAAACAAGTCTCAAGCCATTACAGGTTTTAACCCTTCACCTTCTAAAGGTCTGTCTGTGGCTGTATCAAAATTAAATGTGTCACCATACTCTGGTCATCCTAGAACAGTTATCCACCCTCAAAGCTATTCGCCAACTTGTAATGTGGGAGAATTTCCACAGGATAACCGAACGATTGGGCAAAATGAGATCAACCATGGAAAAGCAGAAGAGGTGTCATCTTCAGACTCACAGCAGTTCGATCGCTCTGAATTCAGCATTACTACAGATGATGAAAGTATTGATATATCGGAGGCCTCAGTGGTGAAGACCCAGCTCACAGGGGGCATTAAGATGAACATCGCTTTCTCAAGGAAATCCTCTAGATCCTCAGAGGTTTTCGAATTTAAGGGAAAACAAGTTATCCCCGTCATTACCACGCCAAGTCGAAGCTATGGCTTCCGTCAAACTCCAGACCGGCGCCAAAGAGAAGCGGAAGCACGTCTTGGATACTCCTCGGGAACACCAAAGATCTCCACCCCAAAAACACAGCAAAGTCCTGCATGTGGAAAGATGTCCACTCCTCAGCCACTCACTTATGAAGTGGAAATGGAAATGCAGGCATCAGGCCTGCCTAAACTAAAGTTAAGACGGACCGATTCTTTCAGTACAGGTGATGCACCTAGTAGTGCAACCAAGGGCATAGCCTCACATCTTGTGCACCGAAACATGTCAAATGTGAAAGCGCCACAAGTCGACAGCCCACTTGCACAATGTTCTAGACATCCTGGCTGCATTTCCCCATCACTCTGCAGTCGAGGAACCCCTGCCAAAGGTACACCTGGGAAGGGTGTACAGACATACATATGTCAGTCGATCACTCCCACACATTATCCAGCAAATAACCAATCCCCATTGGCATCCCCACTGACTCCATCTCCTCAAAGCAGAGGATGGTCAACCCCAGAGAATTTCAGTAGCTGGCCTCGAAAGAAAAGAGCTCGGATAGAGACTTGCGGGAGCAAAGAGCAGGTCATCAAAGGGGTTCCGCTCCTTGAAAAAATTGCGGTGTTGGAGGACCCAGAACTCTCTGATGTTTTCCGTATTCCAGGGGTGGAAGAACTCAAGGAGTCACTGAGCACCCCAGTAAGTCAAAGAAAACGGAGTTTGAGATCAAGCCAGGTGATGGACCATCAGTACTCACCAGAAGGCATGGATTGGACCGAGACCGTGGTTCGAGAGTGTGATGCTAGAGACCCTACGAAGTCTGAACCATTTGTGTGGATGGGCAGAAAAGGTACAGCGAAGCTTGGGTCTTATTCATATCTTGTCCCTTGGGTTTCTATAATTTGTTCGTAAACATTGTGGCTTTAATATCTTTCAGTGGATACCCCTAAAGTAAAGAAACCTGTGTCTGCCAGTGGAATCTTCGCTCTTACTCAGTCACCTCTGTTATACATGAAATCAGCTGTATCCAGTGAAGCAGCACAACTTAACGGTGAGACAATGTTGTATGTAGAGCTATAGGTCAGAGTAGACGCATTACTTGATCTGATACTGATAAACATGAGACAGAGGGGTTGCCTTAACAAGAAATTTTTTGGAAAGCTAATGCAGACTGCAAAAGACGTTTCCTTATCTCAGTACTCCTACTGCCTTTTTATGGTCCTCTGAAAACAAGTAGTAAAATTACCAAAAATGAAAAAGTTACTTTGGAAAATATCAGATCAGGTTTTATTACTTTTTTAGTGTTTGTGAATTATAACATAAATTATTTTTTCCAACAGGATCAAGGTCTGAGCTGGATATCTCTCCTCTTTGCCAGCAGAGAAGGCGAAGGACACCTAGTAGGACTTACAGCCGAAAGAAACTTCTAGACTAAGCTTGTCATTATAAAAAGCCCTGCCCTGTTTTGCACTGTTGCTTTTAGAAAAACAAAATCCTTTTTTATAACCATTTTATTGTCTCTTTTAGCTTACTTTATTCTCATTTGCTTGTATAATGCATTACCAAGTATTGTAATTTTTGGGCTCTATGTATTATACCAATGTAATGTACACCATATGTCATATGGCATCAGTTAGGTGCAGCATAAGTTTTAACTGGTCTGAACATTTTTTTTTTGCCTTTTTCAGGCTTATGAAATCAAGCTTTAATTACTTTTATTTATTTATTTGTGCTTATTGGTGGATTTTTTTATATTGTACCGTGTTTCTTAACAGTCCAGAAGCTCACTTGTGATATCTTGTCCATGTCTATCTTGTCAAGGTGAAATAAATGTAAATGTAAACAGATTATTTTAATAAAGACAGTTGTTCTTAAACCTCAACATGCCATTTTAATCAGTTCTGATGTTTTAGTAAAATATTTGCACATTTAATAGGCCGGAATTCACTAAATACATAAGTTCAAGAACTAACAAAGAGTTTTGCTGTGATTTGCAGTCTAGAGGAGTTGGTGCTAGTTTCTGAAATGCAAAGCCTGTCTGCAGATTTTAGTTTCACAATGACTATTCAGTCAGAGGAAATCAAATATGTTTGATATTTTGAGCTGATTTTATAACGTTTTCATTTATCTCCTAGTTTCAGTGTGTGTTTTTGATCAGAATTACTTTAAAGTCCGATAGTGTGTGATCCACAGGTATTTAGTGTATGATGCCGTTGTTCTTTGTAACTATGAAGTTGACACAGATGTTTTAAAATGCTCAGATTTCAAAGTCATGGTGTGGTCTATCCTGGACTCTAGTGGCATTTGGTCTTGGAAGTATCAATTTGTCAATGGGTAAACCACCAGTCAATTACTAGAGCACCATGTGGATCTGTTTGATGATTCTTGGGTTCTAGTTCTGTTTAAGTACAATACCATGAAATCCTGCTTGGTTATACTTCAGAAAAATATGTTTGGCATTTTTTGACGGTTAAAAACTTCAGTTGAGATTTGACTTCCTGATAAAGGCAAACAAATGTGATTTACAAGAGCTCCTCATTTGAAACATGATCACGTTACATCAGCTCTACAACTTGAACATACCGGCAACACTGCTGAAAACCTTCCATCTGTCTTTAGATTTAAATATATAGCTTCTGCATATAGCTTTTGTATTATTCTGGAACAAATACATCAATAGGATAGATAAGGAGATGGCCAACGATAAGGGCAAAAAATTCAATTTGTCAATTTTAGGTCAAAACAAACCAATGGCTAAAGGCTTTTGTTCATAGTGGTACAAGATTTACAATTCTCCTGCATGTAACTGCATATCTACTGGTTACATGTGGCTACTATATACAATCATTTTAATACAATGTATAACAATAAAAAAAAACTGTTCAAACCAGCACGATTGTAGGTTTAGTGGGCCTTTTATTTCACAAGCCTACCAAATGTACAAAAAAAAAAAAAAAAAAAACAGGTAAAAAAAAAAAAAAAAAAAAAAAAGGGAAACCTAATTCACCAAATCCCCCTCTTTCATGAGAAAAAAAAACATGTCGAATTGGTCTCAAAAGTGCTTCTCTCCAAGGTACAGTGTAGGGAAACCAATCTCAATTTGACAGATCTGTACCTCTTCCCACTTATCTAAAAATCACATGTAGTCTGGCAGTCACAACCTTCCACAGTGTTCCCAGAGCAGCAGGCCCAAGAGAGGGCCGACGTTGTGACGTGGGTCAGAGCACTCGCTTCACTAAAGATTGGAATATAATTTATGTCTCCTGCAAAAATGGCCTCCTCAGTTGTTGGGCTGTGATTGTTTATAACTCAGACTTCTTTTTCTTCGACTTCTCATCTTCTTGCACCACCACAGTGTTTGTGGCCTCTCTTTTCAGGTAGGAAATAAAGTCGCTGACTTCACGACCTCCCTGATGGTCAAACAAGACTTATTACATTCATGTTTCTTGGTAGAATGAACACAGAAGTATATATTTGAAGAAACAAACACAAACCTCGTATTTCTTTGGATTTTGCTTCTGACCAGCCGGGGAGAAATAGATAGTGGGGAATCTGAAAGCAAAGTAAATCAATTAGCAACTAATCAAACTACAAATGAGAACAAAAACTCATGTGGCACAGAAAAGGCACTAGCGTAGAAAATGACGGTTAGTCACTACATACCCTCTAACTTCATATGGAGAGGGGACATCATTAGCAGTGGCGTCCATCTTTGCAATGACAATGTTTGGATTGTCGGAAAGCTGTAATATAAAGAGAATATTTAGGAGTTGGCTGTTCAGATCAATATTTCATAGCGACGACACATCAAACAAAAAAAACAAAACAAAAAAAAACCACCTTCTCTCCAAGTTCTTTGTATTTAGGCTCCAGGCTCTTGCAGTGTCCACACCAGGGGGCGTAAAACTCAATGAGAACGTCTTTACTCTCATCATTTACAATTGAGTCAAAGTTCTCAGCTACAATAACCTGGAATTATAAAGATGAAGTTTCAGGTTGTGTGTAGTATTTATGTATAAATGATGAAACAAAATCCCTTGACGCACCTTCACAGGGCCATCGTTGTTCTCGGGAATGGGCTCAGATTTGAGATATCGCTTCAGGTTTCCATCAAAATAATCCTGCAGGAACTTTTCCAAGGCCTTACCATCACGACTGCAGACACAAAAGGATTGTTTTGTGTGTGCTGCTTAAAACAAGCTCCTTTGTCAAAAGAGGGGAAAAAAAACCTTACGAGAACTCCTCCTTCATGACGTATTTGTCTCCCTTGGCAGTACGGATGCCGACAAGAGGAAGCTCTCCGCTGCTGCCGTCCAGACCCAACTCAGACACGTCATGGCTAAAGCTGTTCTTATTGGCCACAGCGAAGCTCAGCTTCTTCCCCTGATCCAGGAAGCTCTTGGCCACCTTCATAACCCTGCAGAGAAACAAATACATTAAAACGTAAAAAAAATTTGAAATACATCAAAAAAACTTTTACAGCAGGGTTCCTCAAATCTTGCCCTGGAGGGCCAATGCGCTGCAGAGTTTAGCTCCAACCCTGATCAAACTCACCGACCTGTGATTTTCTTATGATCCTGAAGACAATGATTAGCATGCTCCGGTGTGTTTGATTAGGGTTAGAGCTATACTCTGTAGGAAAGTGGATCTCGTGGGCCAGATTTGAGGATCCCTGTTTTACAGCATCGACAAATAGAAAAACTTACATTCACCTCAAAAAATTATGATTTTTCTTAAAGTGGTCATATGACGTTGCCAATAAGTTATTTCATTTAATGTAATGTATTTATGCGGTTTAAGGTTCTGAAACGCGTCGATGTTTACAAAGCTCATCGTTCTGAAAAGCAGGTGTGCCAGCTATCTAGTGCGTTGTGATTGGCTGAATACCTCAAGCAAGTGACGGAAATGTTACGCCCCTTACCAGGTTCGGGAAACTGTAAAATGTGCGGCACACACTCAAATATTTGGCTCGTACTGTTCTGGAACAGTGTCGTAAATCAATAAATAAATAAACACGTATATAAAGTAGATTTATTACTCAAGCTTGAGTAATAAAATAAAATCTAGAATTTTTTTTTCTTAAAGTTACTATATATATATATCATATTTTTCGGAATATAGGTCGCACCCGAGTATAAGTCGCATCAGTCCAAAAATAACTCATGATGAGGGGAAAAAAAACATAAGTCGCACTGGACTATAAGTCGCATTTATTTAGAACCAAGAGAAAACATTACCGTCTACATCCGCGAGAGGGCGCTCTATGTCTTCAGTGTGGACTACAGGAGCACTGAGCAGCATAGAGCGCCCTCTCGTGGCTGTAGATGGTAATGTTTTCTATTGGTTCATGTTAAATTAATTTTGATTAATTAAAGTCGCACCTGACTATAAGTCGCAGGACCAGCCAAACTATGAAAAAAAAGTGCGACTTATAGTCTGGAAAATACGACCGACAGACAGATAGATAGTATTACAACTAGAAAAAAAAAATTTGACTAGTTAAAAAACATTACTTCTACTTGTAAAGATATTTCCAGGTCTTTCATCATCATGGGGACTTGAAATATGATACTGGAAACAAACTCCACATCTATATACAAAAAGTAATAAAACTGAGACCTACCTGTTCCTCCAGTAGTTGGAACCCTTGGGGTTCTTCTCATAGTCCACGTCATAGTAGGCCACCAACAAGTCTTTGCCTTTCAGCTGGTCTTTGTTGTCATCAGTCATGTGGGGACAGATACCAAAACTGGCATATGGCAACAACAAAAAAAAAAAACTTTAATATTACATCTCTCTCCACCAAATCATACAAACTAATAGTAAACTAACTAAATTAATATTTTACTAATTTTTACATTGTGATCATAAGCTGAAACGTACATGTTGTCCTGAATGAACTTCTTGATCTTTGCGCTTGTGAATTTGTCCTCCGTGAACGTCACACTGCTGTCTTCAAATTTGTTGCTGAGAAGAGGTGGCCGGAACAAAACAATGCCCCTGCAATACACAAAAAATAATTAGAAATGTGAAACCGGATGGATTCCTCTACAAAACAGAATCCAAAATGCTACATAGTCTCCATCCACGTCATGTTTCTTTACTAAGTCCTCTAGGTTAGTGTGGGCGAAACGGTAGGACTCTCTTAAAGCGCTGGCAGCCTTCAGGAACTCTCCCTGAGCAGCACTTCCTCCATCGGCGAAGAATCCTGGAAACATGGATAACAATCACATATAGTCAAGTGTACAGATGCAAAAAAGTAATCCAGTTTAATCAGGTTATGTTACAGTATAATACCATAACTTACCCACAACACTGGCATCACGGCCCCCAATGAACTTCTCAAATTCAGCCTCACTTTTGAGCTCCACCGAAGCTGGACCTGCCTGCTTCTTCAGGTGGCTAACAATTCCATCTGTTGGATTAAAGAAGAAACAACGACATTAACATCTGATGAAGAGACTACATATGACATCACACAACATACAAGAACATACCTGCTGTCCTGGGACCGTCGTAGCCACCAGAATCCTCTCCGTCTCGGAAAATCTTCAGGGTCGGGTATCCGCTCACGCCGTATTTGCTGCACACGTTGGAATTGGCGGTACAGTCCACCTAGATCAGTTATGAATATGAGTTTTTCTTATGAAACAAGGCATCATTTTCCTAAATGTCTTCTGTAGAGGACACCAGCACATCATGTTAATCAGGCTTTTTGGGGAAACACTACAAGTCAACAGGGAAAGAAATTATAGATCAATATTCCTATGAAATACCAGATATTCTTATTAAAATGTTGCCAAGTTATTACTCCCATTATAAAACTTTTTTTTTCTTCATTATGGTTTGCTCCAAGAACACATTAAATGAGACGCAGTGTCTAGATACACTGTATAGAATGGGAATGCCAATTTATGGACATTTTATGCAAATATTCCATAAAGTACAGTAGTGTATTAAATCATTCTGTCATAACATAGTTGAGAACCAGCCTGAAAATTAGCCTGAAACCTAAAAACTGATTGGTGAATGAAAAAATAAAACCTTTTCATGTCTATTTCATGTCTTTTTTTCTGAAATAGAATAAAATATGAACAATATTTTTTCTACTCTCCTTTTGTTTCTTATGCTCCAACCAATGTTATAACAAAAAATAAATTCACACACACAGAGAAATCTGGTTCTCATGAGGATATTATAATATATTTTTACACTGCAACTGCACAAGGGAAGCCTTAAGAAAATATGGCAACCTGAAAAATATTAAAGTCTATAATAAATAAGACTATGTAGTATTCCAGGTAAATTTTACCTTAGCAAGTGGGACGATGCCTTTTAGTCGAGTAGCGGCTGCCTCATACTCAGGGGCAAGACGTTTGCAATGGCCACACCTAAAAGTGAACATGACACATGAGGTTTATTACTTTGAAAAATTTGGCTCATATACACTCAATTGACAAAAATGAAAATATGAAGCTGGTAAATGCCGATATACATCTAGATAGATAGATAGATAGATAGATAGATATACATCTAGATAGATAGATAGATAAAGTTACCCCTGGACTATATGTAAAATCTGAGGCACGGTAACTCATTTGATAAATTCGGTCCGAAGTCAGTCAGTAACTCTGAACTACGTAATCGTGCGTCATCCAATCACGCACGGCCAGCGAAACTTCATTGTCCAATCAAAACGTTACAGCCTGAGGGCCGCAAAGCCTCCAAACATCCTTGTTACCGCCCTCGTCTGCGATTTCTATCTGATAAACTGCAACTTAAGACAAACATTAAACTTGTTTCGACACACTTTTAAAATGTAATGTTGCAAACAGCGCTAAAAAAAGTCAAATCTCACACAGAGAACAAACAACTACTAATGATGGCCTTTATATGCAATTCTTAAAGGGACAGTTGACTTAAAATGGGAACTCAAGTGGATTCAAACCTGCATGACTTTCTTTCGGATTCCAGCGAGCGTTTAAAAGTCTTTATTACTCCATTCCCAGATTCATTATTAGCATCTCAAGACCTTGCATAATCCTAACACGAGTAGCAAAGCATCTGATATGGTTAACGTTACTTTCGATTTTGCAAACCAGCTTTGTAGTTTTATTCAAAGTCCCGATTATGCACGCATTTCCCTAATACTACTGGGTAAGGTTGGTATCTAGAAAACAAGCTCAATAGCTATATATTTTTTCATTTAGATACCTACTAACTTGGTGTAACCGTTTATTTTAATTATCTTGAGTAAGCCTAATGCAGCAACTTTCTAAACTGCATGAAGAAAACATCGTTCTAAAGCCTGAATTGTCTTATACTCACCAGGGTGCGAAGAATTCCACCAGAATGAGGTCGTGATCTCCGATTTTGCTGTCAAAATCATCATCTGTGAACTCGAGCACATCACTGGCGCGCGCGGCCGCTGCGAAAGCAGCGATAAACAGCACAGCCAACATCATTTCAGACTCTTTCCAGTGCAACAGTGAAGAGAATGATTACTATCCTGTCAGCCCTCAGTTAATTGCTTCGTTTTGATGTGTTGCTGTATGATGAAGGAGTGCCCCAAAGAAAGGCCCACCAGATCTCACTCCCTGCATTCAATGAAAGAGAAAGCGCAGACGGACGCACGGATGTGCAAACCCGGAGCTCTTCAAAGTAACCAAAGTGTGGCATCTCACTATTGGATTTTCAGCAGCGTCATGCTGTTGCAATCAGCCAATCAGAACACGGGAAAGACACACTTCCGGGTGGGGAAGTCATCTTTGCATGTTACAAGGAAAAATAGTTGCATTTGTTTACTATGTCTAAACTGAACAATTTGTTGGTCACTAATCATAATAAACTCCATGAAATGACCAGGAACTCCACAGTCAGATGTCCATGCTTCCAATGAAGCTCATGTTCATCATTCTCAAAAAAAATGTTTTATTAAAAAACAATAATAAAAAAAAGAAAAGAAAAAGCATTTTATTAGTGCTCTCAGGCTTTACGTTTAAATATGCTCCACAAGATCCACTTGCAGTGCATTACCAATCTGAGAATCATTTCATTGATAATATTTCAGCAATTATGTTAGGTTATGTGTAACTTGTTTTGAACCTGGAATATTTAAAAAATTTCACATGTGGTCAACAACTTGACAACATGACACCAAATATAACATTGTTTTCTGTTGGCCTGTTCTTCCAGTGGTTCTCCCCGAGACCTTCAATGGTGCGCTCATACAGCAAAACATGTTAAAACTTCTCACCCAGTTTCTTGTCCTCAGATTTTTGAAGATCGTCTCCAAATTCCAAGATATTCGTCTTATGTTGCAGACAATCTTACGTGGAGAATGCAATTATACATAAAGCTATGATATTTCCAGAGTTGTTAATGGGCTTTTTAGTTGTTGCTGTGTTTGGATTAATACTTTTTGAAAAATCCAACTCTAACATTGAAGGACTGCTCTACAAGGATGATTTCAAGTGAGGGCATTTTCATTGTGAAAACCTGAAGTTTATTTAACTAGGTGTGGGTTTGATGTTCTGAATGGAGGTGCTTGTCTTCTTTTTTTACAGATTTACCCATTGCATTCCCTGAAGTCTGCGTTGATCACATTCTTCAGTATTTTTATCTTGGAACATTGGTTTGATTTACTTAAAGACATTCAGAGAGTTCAAGAGCCAGCCCATCATCTCTGTGGATATTTATTTAATTAATTTATTGTAAAAAACACCAATTACTTTTTATCTGTTGTGACACAGTCCAGGGTTTCCTTAACCTGCACGACTGCTAAGATAAGTAATAAGAATGCATTAGCAAACCTGCTCTATGAATTCTGTTCTTCATCACGAACACTGGAGGGGGGAGGGGTTAGATAATGAAAGATGTGTGATTGACACTTTTTAATTAAATCTATTAAATCTATTGTTCTTTAAATCTGTCTGTCTGTCTGTGATTTTAATATATAAAGGGGTCATATGATGCTATTTCAAATTTTCCTTTCTTTTTTGAGTGTTACAAGCTCTTGGCGCATAAAGAAGATCTGTAAAGTTGCAAAGACTAAAGTGTCAAATCCAAAGGGATATTCTTTATAAAAGTTAAGAGTCAACCATGCCTACCTAAAACACCTCGTTCTGACATGCCCCCACATGTCTACGTCACAATGTGAGAAGATTTGCATAACGCCACCCAAATGTTCACACAAAGAAAGAAGCCATAACTTTGATTCTCGATGTTGGCGCCGCCGCCATGTTGTGGAGATGCTGTGTGTTTCGTTGTGAAAGCAAAACTACTTTTTCTGGCCTTCTAAAATAGGACAAGACTAGAAATCAGTGGTTAAGTTGTATTTACAACACTGTTTCAGAACAGTTCAACCAAAATATTCAGATATGTGCAGCACATTTTACGGAGGACAAGGACTGTTTCCTGGGAGAGTAGCCTTCAATACGATGTCTGTTTCTATAAAGTGAGGCAATTCCAACTTTGCAAGGACAGTCTGGCGCTTCTGACTCACAACCTTTAAGTACGTTTTCATATTTAAAGAATTTGCCACTGATGATTCAAGTGGGAGTTTTGAGCAGGGTAAAGTAGCACTTGTTGTTTGTCATTTCTCCGATCACAAAGGCAGACATGGTTTTATGTTCGTGCAGCGCGACACGCAACGTGTAAAAAGACAGTATGAGTCATTATAATCAGTAATTATGTCCCCACTGGATGCAACAAATGGCTTGTTTGAAATGGGTTTTACTGTTTTTGTCTCGTCGCGCATGTTAAGGGGCATCACATTTCCGTCACACGCTTGAGGTATTCAGCCAATCACAACGCACTGGATAGCTGGCCAATCAGAGTACACCTTGCTTTTCAGAAGGATGAGCTTTGTGAAAATCAATGCATTCAGAAAGTTGGGGCATAGAGGAGCAACAATAATGTACTTTATGTGGAAAATAATGTGTTTTTTTAAACTTAAACCGCAGAAACACATTGCATTGCACCAAATACACAAAATAATGTTCTTTTAATGTTGTAATGTTGTTGTTGCTGTAGCCGTCATCCGCAGAGGATGATATCCGCTTTGTTATGCATGGAGCTGATCCATGCTGGTCACTGAGGAAATACATCAACTTTGCACCTCTGTGGATCGCCGGATTGGCCTTCACCGTGGAGGAAGCATAGTCCAGCCTGGGGTTGTCACATGTGGTTGCCACAAGCTCCATCGTAGAATCCACTCAATCACTTTAGGCCTCTGGCCTCTGCTTACTCAAGGTGTGTGATGCTGTTTCGTTTTGAAAGCGAAACTACTTTATATGGCCTTCCAAAAGAGGAAACGACTAGAAATCATGGTTATAGCACGTTTATAATTGGTTTTTATGTTTATGTCTCGTCCCTCTGGCTGGACAGGGCATCACAATATGTTACGGGGCATAACATTTCTGTCACATGCTTGAGGTATTCGGCCAATCACAACGCACTGGATAGCTGGCCAATCAGAGCACACCTTCTGTATGAAAGCTTGTAAAAATCGACACGTTCCAAAAGGCAGGGCACAGAGGAGAAACAATAATGTACATTATGTGGAAAATAATGTGTTTTTTTAACCTTAAACCACATAAACACATTTCATTACACCAAATAATGTTCTTTTTAGCAGCATCATATGACCCCTTTAAATAAGTTTTCCAACATAATGCAATGTACAAGCCTTGTGACTTCATCTCAGATACTACCCAGTTAGAAAAGTTATTTAAAATATATAATTTTCGCCACATGGTAGCTCCTTAATAGTTCAGGGTGGCAAGACTTTTAAAGCTTAAAGATATCAGCATCTGCTTTATTTTACATGGATTGGGTTGCTTATGGAGGCAGGCATTTTAAAATCACATGACTTTAACATGAAATAAATCATGTCTACTATGCTTCATCCATTCCACTAGGTGTCAGTACCAACCATAAAACATGACTAGAGCACCTTTAAATGAATTGTTCCAGTGGTAGTATTGCTTTTCGCATATTTTCAGTTACAACAACAGTAAAATGTACTCTCCAAAGACACTCTCCAAGACCATTCAGCAATGTATATCGTCAACATCTTAAACAAAAACATCTGTTTAATTCTCTGACACCTGAGGCAAATCTTGACAATGGCTATTATAATATTTTTGCAACTCAGTCAAGTAAGTTACAATGTGACAAATCAATAGCGCCACATGAACACAATCATGATGTAAGATACATTCACTCCTGTTTTATACTGGAGTGTGGTATGTCTGGTGAAACACAGAGGCCTGCTTATGGATCAGTATCAGTGGAATATTGAAGGAGGAAGGAACACATTAGAGGGAGGAGTCAGGAGAAGGGCGGGGCTAAGTGAGTCTATTTAAATTGGCTGATTGGGGCGGGGATTTTGATGTCTTGGCCTCTCTCCAGTTTCCTCTCGCATTCGATGAGATAGTTCACTCCGTCTATCACAGTCTGAACCAGCTGGACCTGAGCACATAATGATAAAGACAAGAAGTCATGGTGAGATAATTAGATCAGAATTTTTTTTTCAGTTTTTAAAGAGACGGTTCATCCAAACATGGAAATTCTGTCATCATTTACTTGCCACAATATATCAGTACCCAGAGCCTAAAATTAACACTCGCCAAGTACCAAAAAAATGCGTCAAATCATCTTTGGCGAGTATTTGAAACTGTTCAGCAGTTGGACTGTAACTTTTTTTTTATAATTCTAACAATGCCTGAAAACTATGGAGCCAAAAGAGTCTCAATAAAGATAAATGCACACAATACATTCACATATGCACACACAGGATTCATACATGCACACACATAATTCATAAATAGAAACACAGGATACACAAATGCGCACAAAATTTACAAATGCACACACAAAATTTAAAAAGCACAGAAGATTCACAAATGCATACAAAATTCAGAAATGCACACAAAATTCAGAAATACACACACAATTCAGAAATGCAAACAAATGCACTCAAGATTCACAAATGCACAGGACAAGATTCAGAAATGTATTTCTGATGCACACACACATATATCTTGATTTACAAACTGCTTGCGGTCTGTGAACTTCACTGCATTTGTGTGTGAATTTTGAGACTCCCCTGACTTGGCTCGACACACAAATGCCTTTTTTTAAACAAGGAATGATTTGCAACCAATCAGATATCTCCCTTGTTTTAGCCAATCACAAGAATGCACCCCACATGGGGGATTGTTTACTTATAAGCCAATCAGCGAACGACTCACTTTCCTCAGCGAACAACTCACTTTCCTCACGCAGCGAACGACTCACTTTCCTCAGCGAACGACTCACTTACCTCACGCAGCCGGCAACCCACTTTGCGCAGCCAGACACCCACTTTGCACAGCAGGAGACTCCCTTTCCGCAGCCGGAGAGTCACTTTCCTCTCGCAGCGAACGACTCACTTACCTCACGCAGCCGGCGACCCACTTTGCGCAGCCGGACACCCACTTTGCGCAGCAGGAGACTCACTTTCCGCAGCCGGAGAGTCACTTTCCTCTCGCAGCGAACGACTCACTTTCCTCACGCAGTGAACGATTCACTTTCCTCACGAATCACGCAGCGAACGACTCACTTTCCTCAGCGAACGATTCACTTTCCTCACGCAGCGATCAACTCACTTTCCTCACGCAGCGAACAATTCACTTTCCTCACGAGTCACGCAGAGAGCAACTCACTTTCCTCAGCAAACGATTCACTTTCCTCACGCAGCGATCAACTCACTTTCCTAAGCGAACGACTCACTTTCCTCAAGCAGCCGGAGACCCACTTTTCGCAGTCGGAGAGTCACTTTCCTCTCGCAGCAGACCACTGACTCTCTCTTCATGTAGGGACCGAATATTATAATTAAAGTGACTTCTATATTGCATCCAAAAGAATATTTTGATATATTTAAATATTCAAAAAGGTGTAATTTTTTTTTTACTTTCATTAAAATATTTCAATAAAATGAAATAATTGCCTGCAACCAATCAGATATCTCCCTTCTTTTAGCCAATCACAAGAACGCACTCCACGTGGGGAATTGTTTACTTATAAGCCAATCACATGAACGCGTTCACACAGCACTATATGCCTGTGGTGCGGCATATTATAGCCTACTTATTTATGAAATTGTATGAAAATACAGATGTTTAGATTACAATTCAGTTTTTTTATTATTTTTTACAAAATATAAATTTAGAAATGTCTCATACATATAGCCCAGTGACTGCAGAAAAAAAGTTAACCATGGATTCATAAATTTGCAATAGGCAATTATTTCATTTTATTGAAATATTTGAATGAAAGTAAAAAAAAAATTACACCTTTTTGAATATTTAAATATATCAAAATATTCTTTTGGATGCAATATAGAAGTCACTTTAATTATAATATTCGGTCCCTACATGAAGAGAGAGTCAGTGGTCTGCTGCGAGAGGAAAGTGACTCTCCGACTGCGAAAAGTGGGTCTCCGGCTGCTTGAGGAAAGTGAGTCGTTCGCTTAGGAAAGTGAGTTGATCGCTGCGTGAGGAAAGTGAATCGTTTGCTGAGGAAAGTGAGTTGCTCTCTGCGTGACTCGTGAGGAAAGTGAATCGTTCGCTGCGTGAGGAAAGTGAGTTGATCGCTGCGTGAGGAAAGTGAATCGTTCGCTGAGGAAAGTGAGCCGTTCGCTGCGTGATTCGTGAGGAAAGTGAATCGTTCACTGCGTGAGGAAAGTGAGTCGTTCGCTGCGAGAGGAAAGTGACTCTCCGGCTGCGGAAAGTGAGTCTCCTGCTGCGCAAAGTGGGTGTCCGGCTGCGCAAAGTGGGTCACCGGCTGCGTGAGGTAAGTGAGTCGTTCGCTGCGAGAGGAAAGTGACTCTCCGGCTGCGGAAAGTGAGTCTCCTGCTGCGCAAAGTGGGTGTCTGGCTGCGCAAAGTGGGTCGCCGGCTGCATGAGGTAAGTGAGTCGTTGGCTGAGGAAAGTGAGTCGTTCGCTGCGTGAGAAAAAAGAGTTGTTCGTTGAGGAAAGTGAGTCGTTCGCTGATTGGCTTATAAGTAAACAATCCCCCACGTGGGGTGCATTCTTGTGATTGGCTAAAACAAGGGAGATATCTGATTGGTTGCAGATCATTCCTTGTTTAAAAAAAGGCATTTGTGTGTCGAGCCAAGTCAGGGGAGTCTCAAAATTCACACACAAATGCAGTGAAGTTCACAGACCGCTAGCAGTTTGTAAATCAAGATATATGTGTGTGTGCATCAGAAATACATTTCTGAATCTTGTCCTGTGCATTTGTGAATCTTGAGCGCATTTGTAAATGTTGTTTGCATTTCTGAATTGTGTGTGTATTTCTGAATTTTGTGTGCATTTCTGAATTTTGTATGCATTTGTGAATCTTCTGTGCTTTTTAAATTTTGTGTGTGCATTTGTGAATTTTGTGCGCATTTGTGTATCCTGTGTGTGTATTTATGAATTATGTGTGTGCATGTATGAATCCTATGTGTGCATATGTGAATGTAGTGTGTGCATTTATCTTTATTGAGACTCTTTTGGCTCCATAGAAAACACAATATGGTTTAACATGATTATGAAATCATAAAGACTGCAATGTAATTATATAAATATGTAATCTGATGTGTTGTGTGTTTCAGATTGAAGCGCTGTTATCTTTTCATGGCTCAAAAAGATGCTTCTCACAAACTTCTCTATTCATTTAAAATTATTATGACATTCTTTACAGTCCATTTCTTTATTCTTCATTTCATTTTCATAATTTGATTAAATAATAAATATTAATAATAATGATAATAATAAAAAATGGCCTCTTCTTAATGAAATAATGCATGTTCAGTTTCATGGCTGGTAAAAATTTCAAGGCCTTGCAGAGACCTTTGGAGGGGCAGGTGCTCAAAGTATAAAAGGGATGGAACATGGCTTTAAATAGGGCTGAGCTCAAGATATCAATACTACAATATACTGTGATGCAATACAATATGGAGGCTTCTCTACTGATACAGCAGCAAATGCTGTGACACAGTTTTGAAAAAGAAACACAGAACAGAAAAGACCATATTAAAGTTTAAAAGTTAAATAATTATTGATTTGCAGCTTTCAATAACTCTGGAACTAGAAACTGAATTGTATTATTGATATTATTGTTGTTGTTGTTGTTGTCATAATTATTGAGTTTACAGGGTATGGTGGTTTTGCTGTTGTAAACACAACTGTTGCTGTTTAAAAAAAAATTTTCTGAAAAGAATTTTTTCTGGAAAAAATATATTTCTGTCACATTTAAAATGGAACTCAATTCTAGTTCTGTTCTAAATTTTATTCATTGTATTAATGATAATGATAATAAAAACAGGATGGATAAGTATAATTCGGAGGATGAGAAAATCATTATAAGCCTATTTTGCCAGAGTTGTAACAATTATTTTTAGGGCACTCTATGCTTTTTTAAATAAATACTGTAATAATAAAATAATATAATAATAAAATAATAAAAGTTTGAAGTAGCCTATAAATAGTTTTTAGCAAGATAACATAAAAAAGACAAGACCCATTGACGCGCATTAAATTTTTCTCAACTAAACAGCAAGAACGAAAGAGAACAGGCACCTTTGTATATAGAACAAGTTAAATCCATTTTTAATATTTAATTTTAATGAAATGTAAACTTGTCCCCGCACTTTATTCTGGTTTCACGGGCCTGTGTAAATAAATCTAGATTTAAATTCAAAGAGACAAGGTAGTCTATGCATGACCTGACGTTTTATTAATATGCAAAATGAAGCATCCTGGACATCATGGAGCGCTAAAATCTCTCATGCAGTGTCTGTTTCGTTCATACTCAAAGCCGGAGAATGCTCCTATGCAGATAGTCTAAAACGGACTTATGGAAGTAATATCTTAAGATGTGCAGGAAATCCATAATATGGACAAAGGCATCTGGCTATCGCTGTAGGCAAACCAATCTCTGCTGTAGCTGAGCTGAATAAAAAGCAGAAACATTTTGACTGATGAATCGTGAAGATAACAAACACACAACTGAGAAAATATATGGTTTATGC